>NW_001889929.1:92614-103493 GCF_000143565.1 Laccaria bicolor S238N-H82 | reverse complement strand
CCAAGAAAAATGTCAAGAATAGGTCTAGGATGATTGCTCTATGCAAATTGTACTTTTATTGGGGACTTTCCAAGTTATACCCAGTGTAAATTTATTTGCTATCATGCTATACTTCCAGCATTGTTTAAAAGACATCCAAAGTCTCCATGAATTAACTCAAAAGGATGGTAGCATTTTTTCTTCTTGCAGAAAAGAAGGACCAATGCTGTAGATACTTGATTACTTCCAGACAAACTCTGGAAATTAGCTTCTACAGACATTATGCAATGTTCATTTCAACATTTCTACCTACCTTTTGTATTATACACACTACAAACATCAATGGGGAGTTATTTTACCTCATTCCAACAAATATATTGAGTGAAAAATACATAAATTGAGAACAAGTTCAAATTTACCTTTTAGGGGAGGATATAGAATTTTCTAGCCCAAAGACTTTATGAAGCTCATAACAATAGCAGGGAGACCAAGTGTTCAAAATATCTCTTCCTCAAGTTGTGAATTGCTTCCAGTAGGTTGCAGTCATTCAGAATTTCCCATTTTGTCAAATCCCATTTTTGGGAGTTGTCATAGTCAATGCCCTGCTGTATCCTGAGTTTTTATTTGTTCATCTCCAGACTTGGTATATACAATCTACATGTCCTTAGGTATGTTTCATGCACCAGAGTTTAGTCCTTAAAATGTTTGGTTCTTGTGTTACAGCACCAACTTTGTCCAAAAAATCATGTGACATTACTTTTGATCAGTGTATATTTCAAACATCGGCAGGGCCTGGAGGTGGACATTACCTAATGGTTGCCGTTAGAAATAATTCCCAAAATAGTCTTGAGAAGCAATTGGATCAATCATGAATTCAAATCCTGCCATATAGTTCCCACCTACCTTACCTAATGGAACTGACCTGAGATTGAGTGAGCACATGAGTAAATTTGAGATGAGACCCTGAGACCTTGAGATTGAACCCAGTGGAACACGAAAAAATTATTTATGTATAACTTACTATAAGCGAGCTTGTAGCCACTCTGAAGACCTCCTAGTCAAAAAAGTTAAACGCTCCAACCACGGCAACTGAGTATCTACAAGATGTACAATAGCTAGTAGATTCAAATCTTTTTTCTCGTTGCCAGCCTAAAACAGTATATGGTCATATATGGCCATATAATGGTCGGCAGATTTCACAATCCTTGTGAAGGTTGCCAATGTTTGTTAGGTTATATGGCTATGTCAAAACAACATACAATACATTGAATTGTGACGATTGTGTTGAATATATGGCCATATATGAGATGCAGATTTTTGCAAAAAGTGGCAAAACTGGCAGTTCTTGAATCTCTCTGTCTGGGAGTCGAACCCAGCTTTCGCACATCCACCTAATTGCGACAAACTTGTGATATGACAAGCACATGTACTAACCAATATACTAACAAAGATTAAAGTATGCATGCACTTCTTGCAATAACACAAGTCTTACCAGTCTGGATAGAGAGAAATTCAAAGCTGCAGCAGTGTCCTCAATTCTTTGAAGTTTTTGCGCCAAAGGTGCTGCTGCAATATTACACTCTGCTTGAAGTTTAGTGTTTAAAAGTCTGGTTAGGTTAGGTTATTGGGTGCCCAGGGGCTCTAACCGAGACCGAGACCAGTTAGGGTTCGTTCCCAGACCCAAAATAACCTAACTGGACTGAAGATAACCATCCAAAACTGGTTAGTTGCAGTTACTAACCAGTTAGGACCGAAAAAATAGAAAATCGATTAAAACAGCATATATTTCTCATATTTCTTACAGTAAACATTATTGCCATGTATCGTAGCTTTAAAATAAGCCCAAGAACGCTAAATTCGGTGAAGAATTAACAAATTTATGATAATATTCTTGAAAGCATACTCTTTTGGCCAATATTTTAGCAATTTGACCATAACTCTGTCAGATTTTTATTGTTTCTCATGCTTTTAGATGTGTTTTGAAGGGGTATAATAGGGTCGGTTTTAACCGGTCATAACCGGTTTTTTAACAGTTAGTTAACTGCAAAATAACCAGTTATTTCATTTCCAGAATTGACTAACCACTAACTGCAGTCCGGTCTTTTTGTGGTTAGGTCCAGTCTGGTCTCGGTTATTTTCCAGTTAATTAACCGGACCTTCAAGCACTGTTGAAGTTTACTTTAAAACAAAAAGAAGACTCCATGATTGCTCCTGGGTGCCATACAAAAAAATTCTGTTGCCTACACCACACTCTCTGTCTGGGAGTCGAACCCAGCTTTCGCGCGCATCAAGGTTTCGGTTTCGTGCAAGGCATGACAAGCGCGTGTACTGACCGATATACTAACAAAGATTAAATACACATGCACTTCTTGGAATATGTAAGATCTAGACAAGTCACTTCGAGCTCGAAGACACGAAAGATGCAAAAGTGCTGCTGCAATATCACACTCTGGTTGAAGTTTACATATTGTAAAACAAAACAAAAAAAAGACTCCATGATTGCTCCTCTGTCTGGGGGGCTGAAACTTGAAACCCAATTGAGACCCTACATTACTGTAAAACGATTTGGAGTCTACATCACACACTCTGTCTGGGAGTCGAACCCAGCTTTCGCGCGCATCAAGTTTCACTTTAAAGGCATAATGGCAGGCGCGTGTACTGACCGATGTACTAACAAAGATTAAAATACACATCCACTTCTTGCAATAAGACAAATCTGTTGAAGTCTCGAGGCCGTAATAGAGATAAATTCAAAGCAGCACAATTGCGTCCTCGTCTCTTTTGATTTCGAAATTGTTGCATTCCCCCGCTGGGCTCTACGGTTTCGCGTGGAAGTGACACTGTGGTTAAACGTTAGAGTTTGGTACTGTAAGAAAAATATTCTTCTGCCATTCCGTGGATCTCTCTGTCTGGGAGTCGAACCCAGCTTTCGCGCGGATCATCTTAGTGTATATTCTTGACAAGCGCGTGTACTAACCGATATACTAACAAAGATCGTTAGAAAGGTGCATCCGTTACTGTACTTGATTACTTGCACACTCACAAATTTTCGAGTTGCCACCCAGTTGGCACCTGCCAGTGAACAGCACCTTTCCCCCGCTACGCTCCTACCGCTCCTCAAACGCCAACAACGATAATATATATTAACCAAGAACAGGCAGTTCAACCTCCGTATGTAGGCCAACTCTCACATATATTATAAAACCCTGTATACTAGTATATTATACACCCTTCCTCGCCTCGCCTTCCTCAACAACACAGCTCGAAAACTCAAACTTCCCCGTCTCCTCCAACCTCTTGATCAACACATCCCCAAACGCCGTCATAGACGTCAACACGCCACCTTGCCTCGCCAACACACCCAGATTATGGATCTGCGTTTCTTCTGTTCGAGTTTTGAGTGATTCGGTTTGGGAGGGTGGCGGGAGGATGATGGATAGTGCCGATTCGGAGATCATTACTGTTGCAATTCGTGGTTAGTATATGTATATGGTGGGGAGGGGGATGGGTGACGTACTTGCGGTGAGGGAGTACCCCGGATCGCCGTGCCCTTTCACGACGGATTGGACGTGCACAGGCGGGGAAGAGTCGGATACGGAGAGGTTCGTGCATTGCATGAATCCATTTTGCATTTGTCTGTAATTAAACAGAGTTAACGAAATTTCGTTGGCGGCATTTTGTAAACTCACTCTTCAGATGGACCCTCCCCGGGCTGGGGCATCAATTTCTTCACCAGCCACCTAAACTATACGCGGACCATCAACAAAAAAAAATGGTTTGAGGAATGTGGAGTACTCACGGGCCGGACGAGAACCAACATTCCGACACCAATGACGAAAGCCGTCGTCACCATGGTGGATACCAATTTCGAAGGCATCACTATGAACTCATCATACGAGAAATTAGAACCATATCTCTCGAGTTGAGCTTCCTTTCGGTCTAGTAACCTCAGTAAGCTACGTAGACTCCAACAAGAAAAATGACGTACCACCATGCATAATGGCTTCCAACTCCAAAAGCCCGGCCGTTCTCTGCACGAGCGCCCGATTCGTAGGCTGCATGAAGAAAAACGCGCCATATATCTCTTTAGCCCCCGGTATCGGAAGCTTATACCAGAACTGCGGCCGCGAGGGTTTCACGCCGACGATGGGACTAAGTGAGTGCGGGAGCGATGCTTCCTTGCGCTCGTAGCGGGGAACTTCCTCGATAGCTGTCATGGCTGAGGCGAGTGTGCCTCCGGAGACGCCGCCGCGGATTTTGTGGGCTGTTGTGCTGGTTCCAAGGTTGAGTGGGGGAGAGTGGGCTTTGAGGGTTTTGTTGGCGAGGAAGGCGCTTATGTCGGATGGGATGGAGTCGTACCCGCATTGGGGGACGATGATGGAGCCGGTAATGGTTGCGTAGTAGTCGTAGCTGATGGAAGAGGTTAGATTATCGACCAGAGGGAAGGAGAGACATACCGATTGATGATGTATTTTACCCATGGTGTCTCACCTGCAAGGTCGACGTAGTGCACTCCGTTTCGGACACATGCGCTGGGGGAACTGCGTTAGAGTATTTTATCGGTCGCGAAGAAGAGACTCACGCAACGACGGGCGTTCCCCACTTCCAATAAGGACCAACAGTGTTGATGATAACGCGGGTACTTTTGACAGCCTCCTCAACTTGATGCTTGTCCGTAACGTCAACTTGAACAAGTTGCACAGAAGATGGGACGTCCAACTTTTGGACGAGTGCATCGAGCTTCGACCGTGAGCGAGCACCGATGGCAAAGGTGAAAAGATGGCGCTGTGGATGAGCGCAGAGATAGCGAATAATGAGTGTTCCGGTGAAGCCTGTTGCGCCGAGCAGCAGGACGTCTGATGATTTTGTCGTCGTCGTCATTGTGTGAGTCAACGGTCAACGTTGTGGATTAGTAGAAGACTAGTTATATGTAAGAGAGTAAAATGAGTTGCATTTCAATCACAAGCCAATTGATGCACTCACGTGTCCGCTTGGTATCCTCCGTTCACCCAGCTTTCTTCGTAATACCTCCACCACAGCACCAGCATCCATTGTTGCGAACATCAAAACGCTTGGTTATCCCTGGCACCTGCTTCCGACATTTGATTTACATCAAGCCCATGACGCCCACAGCTCCAGTGGTCGTTTCATTAGGTTTTCGGCGCTGGTTTCATCCGAGTCGACGCGTTCTCTGCGTACCTTCAAAGTTTAACAGCAATCCACGATATTCTCAAGCCTACGAAAGGACTTACCTTCGGAATTTGGCGTTAATGGGGACAACTCGGGCAATTGGCATGCTGGCCGAATCGATATCGCGCTCAGCCACTTTTCCTCCCTCATCAAGGCTCTCCTGTTCCTTCGATGACTGGGGCGTTTCAAAATAGATGCTTGTCATGTTGATGCGAACTTCCGCCCCAAGATCTTAAGCTTCTTTTTAGCTGCTCAGCTATGGGTTGTCGTTGTCGGCGGCCGACCATTTGCACTTCCTTTGACAGAAAAATTGGCGTCATGTGACTTTAGTGGGCACTCTAAAACGAGGAAACCTAGGATAGTAGGACCATTATGATCATGATACGAACATCCGCTCCAAGCCCCCCGATCTGCTTTTAGCCGTTTCCAAGCGTGCCCAAATCATTTGGCCAGTTTGGATGGCCTTGCACTTACTTCTTCCGTTTCTCAAATAGTTCTGATCCAGGACGGTCCTGGACAAACGGCGCTCATCTCTCACAATCTACTAATCCTCTTATCAACCATCGTATTCTCCAAATCTTTGTTTCTAATCAGACTCTGCTAAAGACGATGTCAGCTCACTTGAACGTCGGTTATCTCTTTCAAGTTTCCAATAGAAGAACCATCACAAGCGTCAAATTTGAGAGGTAGAGGACATTTCGGCCGAAAATGTGGCTCAACCGTCATGAATTATCAAAGTTGCGCAATACCGGCTCCACGCTGTCTGTCTACAATCAGCTACATTTAGCCTTCAAGGTTGCTTTGCGTTTCTACGCTAGAGGTTTACCCCACACAAACTACGTGGACTAGCGGTCATATCAATTTCGCTGTGAGCCGACTCTCGCGGATTTCATTCCATCTGAAGGACTGAACTGAGGCATCTGACTTATACTGGCTACCATCTGCACGATCGAAACGCCTGTCGCTCTCAGGTGGATGTAATTCCTGTCAAGTTCACCTCGAGTACACGATGATCGCCTCTGACCTCAGGCACGCGAGAAAGTTTGAATCGCGTAACTGTGAGTTCCCCTCCTAAGCAGTTAGAACTGTGAGTTCCCCTCCTAAGCGGTTTTATAAGTCATCAGCAGCCTAACAGATAACGGGTTCTCTTGCTGCCACTCGGCACCGGGACGAACTCTCCCAACCCCGCCACGCCGTGTGCGCATTTGTATTGTCTTAATGAGGTTACAACTTCCCCTGGTGTTGCGTGCACAATAAGTACGCATCTATTTGACGTTTCTATCTGCGTCATTGTGAGAAAGCTAGTCCGTGACAGAACGGCGCTTTCAGTCTGAAATAATTAGCTAAAGATCTGCCATTCTTTTGAAAATATGTTTTGAGCTATAACAGTGGCTATTTTTTACTTGCGATGTACCGTTTTGTTGAGGGATTCTCTGTGACCAAGGAACACCCAAGAAACACATTTGTATAAATTGTATCAGCCTAGAAATGACGCGTCAAGAAAGGATTATACCTAGCGAGTTTTACTGTTGAAAGACGCTTGGAACCATCACGTGCGTGATAATTTCTGGATCTCTGCCACCACGACGATCCTCTACCGAAAATCATTGCTAAGTATAGACGACTGTTTGTTGATCCAGGTCAAGAGGACCTAGGCAATAACGGCATCGAAGGGACAGTTTGACATGCGAGAAAATGTCAGTGCCACATTGACGTGACCCTATTCATATGGGCGTCTGGACTCGATCAACGTCAGAGTCTGTCAGAGTCGTTTCCCCTGTTCGAATATTCTTCACTTTACCTTTATCGCCACCCTCACTACTGCGCTTCCGTGCAAAAGACGTCGTGGAGGACGTCCAGTGCCATGCCACAGCAGCCTTGGATGGGTACGTCTCGTCAACGCGTTAAATCTGCGCCATCTTTGACATTCACGGATTGCACCTTCTCCCCAATTAATCTAGTTTTTCTGACAGTCCTCCACTCAGTTGCACTATTATCAACAATATTCCGCGTCGCTCAGCGCTGGTCGGCGTCCCGATTGTGGTGGGATGACTTTCTTTTACTCCTTCCTTTGGGACTCGACGCAACGTACCTCGCAAGCTTGTGGGTGCTCTATCACAGATCTTGTAAGTATTTCCCGCTATTTTGTTGCTGCGCTTATAGATTTTTCTACACAGTTGTATACGACTCGGACAAAGGGATTATTGATTCATTCTGGTTTACAACTTTATTATGGTTTTTGATAATCTGGTGAGAGTATAATCTTCTTTTATCCCAGCAGTCTAACGCTGGTCGTCAGGTCATGTCGCACCAGCCTGGCCTTATCAATGGCCAGAATATTTCCTCCTGGCCACCACTCTCGACGGGCTTCTTTGACCCTTGCATCTTATCTTGTTCTTACTTTTACTGTTTGTGTCGTCGCTCTTTCTGTTGCCTGCCGTACGGGGAACAAACTTATGTTCCAAGGAGAATCTTGCATAAAGGCTGCAGTGATGTCTACTTCTTGTGCGTCGTTCCTCAATTGTAATTTTAGCTATGCGTCTAATTTCTGTGTTTTTGAAGTGGATCTTTCTGGCGACACCTTGCTCACTCTTTTTCCATTGATTACATTTTGGCGGGTCAGGCTTCCACAAACTCAACGATGCCTTATCCTCATAACATTCTCTGCGAGTTTCACGACTCTGATTGCATCTATCACTTTTTGTGTTTTACTTTATGGATCAATTAAGGGGAATTTTAACCTGGGATCGAGCGACGGGTTCATCATCACAATGACGGCTCACATTGAGGTGTGTATCCCTTTAGCTCTCGCCATTGTCATTAAATTCTACAAACTTCTTGGTAGGCCACGACATCCATGATTGTCTGCAACCTCGTTGTTGTTGCTGCGTTCTTCTACCGTATCTTTCGCCGAGGACCGGACCCAGAAGCAGTGGAAGAGTCGACAGAAAAATCTGAAGAAACGTTGAACACACACCTGCCACGGTCAGATGAACCTAATACCCGTATAGAGTTTACAGAGATATCAGATCCCACCTGGACGTCGCTCGAGCAGCGTTCTGGGCCCTCGAGTGGGACTTTTGAAGTAGCCTCGGACCGACATCAAACCAACTTCCGATCCATAGTGGAACGGTGAAAATAAAAATATTTTCAGCGTGTTTTTCCCCCTCATGTGCAACGATTGATCAGATGAAGTATACTGCCGCCTCGACCTCCAGATAAAATCTAGAATTATTAAGGCAAGTTAGACATCAAGTAACGTAATCGGAGACTCCGAGTTTTTATTTGGAGGGAAGTGACGAGAATATGAGAATGTTGCAATTGGAGGTTTTTATCGCAATGAAAGACTTTAACAAACCACTAAAAGTATAACAGCCTCGAAATGAGTCAGTCCTCTGTAGTATCCATTCCTCTCATCCAACGTCGTTTCGATTTTTTTAGCAGCAACCTCGGGAGTAGCTGTTTCTTAGCTCTAGCCTAGCTACTAGGTGAAAACCTGTAAATTGCTCTTAACGGCATCTGTGATACGGAATAGGAGAATACGCGCAGACTCGCTTACATAATCTTGACTTCTTGACGATTATTGTACGTAGCAATCTCTAGACATTAAACCACCATCATCTTGCTACCAAGCTCGCGTGATGAGTCTAAGGTGTCCACTGCTGGTAAGACCAAGGGTGAGCCCCCTTACAATGCTCCCTCCTCCACAGGATACGAGAGCCCTTCCTCTGGGTTAACGAGGGTCTGCCTAGGACTTCTAGGCAACCCTAGGAGACGAGCGCGACCTCAATAGTCGCGTTCTCTCCACTTACTTCTATTCATCGATACTATACTACAACATTCAACTACGGTACTACGAGACTTCACGCGCACGAAGTCCCCGCACGCACTGAGGTTTCACATTGGTGGGGGCACCGCGGACTTCACATCCGATGTTGAAGTCTCGCTCCGGGAGAGCTCGGAGGCTGTTGATCACGTCATAGTAAGTATGACTCATCACTTACGAGTCACATCGTTCCTCCATCCCTCTCCCTCGCCGTACCGTCCACTACCCACTCCTTTCCACTCGTTGCTGAGCGCAGTCCCTCCTGCGTTCGCGCGAGTATGCCCTGGAGCGCTGCCACAGCGTTCACGGTTATTCGACTCACCTTAGTAATTCCGATTATCCGAATTCAGTTAGTCGTCTAGCCCACCGCTAGATCCTTCACCCATCGCCCTCATTCATTCAGTCCACCCCTCTCCCAACCGACTCTACCCGATTTAGCTATGCCACACACACCGGATGAAGGATCTTCCTCGACTTAGTCGGCGAAGTTTTACGATCAGACAGGGCGCCGCCAGTGTATATAAGAAATAGACTAAAGTTTCGTCTCCTTCAGCTACACTACCATGGCTACCCCTTCCTTATCCAACACCGACAACGCCGACCCCTCTGACAAACCAAAAACTACCGGTCGCTCAACCAGAGCTACCTCCAAAAACCTTCAACTCGCGGAAGAGAGCGCTAGAGGTGCTAGCACCCCAGCTGTTCCTTCTGCTAAGGGAAAAACGACAGCTACGTCGCCAATTGCGGAAGAGAGTGCGAAGGGTGCTACTACCCCCGCTGTTCCTCCCGCGAAAGGGAAAGCGACAGTCGCGTCACAAACCAAACCATCTAAGCCAGGGTTGTCTTCACAGAAAGCTCCAGCTCCACTACCCCTTCCTCAGTCGGGTTCCAGCGCGCCGCAAGGCAGCGTTGTGCCGATCAATCCTCCTGGCCGAAACCTAGCGTTTTTGCATGAGACAGGACAAATCCTTTCGGATGCGCCATCGCTCACTTACTTGACGACTATATCAAGCATCTCTACGCTAGGTGCCAAGGATGCAACAGTGCCTACGGAGCATCATCGTATCTTCGAAGGCATCGCTACCTACGAGGAAGTTATGATCTATGACGAGCCCTTGTCGGCATCCCTGGCCCGTTACCATCGTCAGTTCAACTCAGCCATTGACGATGACCCCTTGATCTACTTTGGGGGTGTTGACGGGAGACTTCCCGGGAGATCCTTAGAAGACTCTCAGGGAATTAGAGATCTCCTATGGCGCTGGTACTCGCCTCACATTGACGGCGTTTGGAACAATCTCCCATCGATAATCGACCAGTTCCATAGGATCAATCTTGATCCCGAATATATCAACGACTACACTGTGGACTCGGTGAAGTATTATTCGGTGGCGCCCATGTTCCTCGAAGAAGTGGCCCAGATCTTCTTAGCCATGTATCAAGTACTCGACGCCTTTCAAACCTTCTTGGAGGAGGGCGATCGTCAACCATTCGCATTCGATCCAGAATGGAAGATGCTCAGGATGCTAGCCTGGCATACTAACAAAAAGGACATCTTAATTGGTTACGTAGTCTTACAACGACGATGCGAAGTCTGCAACTCCCACATCAAGGAATATTTCAACGCGATGCGAAAGATGTTCCTGCAAACGGATGAACAAGAGTCCGTCAGCACCATGTACTCCACTCGCCCTTCGATTCGTTCCCAGTTTGGACGAGGGTCTGCGCGTGAAGAAGTCGGAAAACTCCTCCTACGACCGGATTACGATTGTATTCCCGCTGCATACCGAGATGGAGTCACTCCTCTCACGGAAGCAGCTGTAGCTGCTGCCAACAGAAGGAATGAGAAGATTCCCTCAAACTTTTACGAGGCCACTCGAACTCGTA
>NW_001889929.1:85177-90921 GCF_000143565.1 Laccaria bicolor S238N-H82 | reverse complement strand
AGAGAGCGGCCGGCTGGTTCGTCTAAGTGGCCGAAAGGCAAAGTCATGAACGGCGTTGCCTTCCCTAGGGACGATAGTATTAAAAGTGCTAGACCCCCTAATGGCTCCTGTTTTATCTGTGATAGTCCTCACCACTTCGCAAGAGACTGTTCACACTACGGGAAATGGGACAGCCTTCGTAGTGCTAATTTGATAGACGTAGATTTAGACCACGAAGTAGAAGCCGCAGCAGACCGAGAGTATTTAGCTATGCTCGCTGAAATCAGGGCCGAGGCCTCTTCTTCCGCTTACGCCGCTAAACTAAGTAAAATCTCCAAGGAAGCGTTCTGCATGAGCGCTGAGATGACGGGCGCCAAAGCTTTACACGCTAAAGCCACATTTATGAATGATAAT
Organism: Laccaria bicolor S238N-H82; assembly: GCF_000143565.1. Classification (NCBI taxonomy): domain Eukaryota; kingdom Fungi; phylum Basidiomycota; class Agaricomycetes; order Agaricales; family Hydnangiaceae; genus Laccaria; species Laccaria bicolor. The sequence continues at coordinate 90,528 of NW_001889929.1, read as the reverse complement.
CGAAACATTCGCCGACGTTTGGCCAGCGAACCTAAGGGCAAAGATAAGGAAGACCTGGACCCCTTGAACCCAGGCATAGCGCCATTATCGAGAGCTAAGCGTCGCCTCAGGGACAGCGCTAAGCCTCCATCTTACTCCATGGCACCTCCCCCGTACACTGAAGATTCGAAAAAAGAGATCCTGATAGCGCCCAAGGGTCGTTCCTTCCCCGAAGGGTTAGGTTCCTTGGGAACACGGGCTCTTCATACCAAGGCGTACGTATCTTCTACAGACGGGGAGGTCGTTCAGGCGCGATTGGACTCAGGTGCGGACATTACCTTAATGTCAGAAGATTTCTGGTCCTCTATCCCGGGGCTACCGAAACCCAAGGATGGATTACGCATGAAATTATATCACCTCACGGGCGCAGCGAAAGTCCTAGGTTACATCCGAACTACGCTGTTTATGCCTGCAGACAACGGCACCTTCATTAGTTTCGATATGGAAGCTTATGTAGTACGCAACATGCGTGTACCTCTTCTACTAGGAGAGGACTTCAGACTACATACGAGCTAGGGGTTACTCGGTACGCCACTGGTCACTGTAATGTGCACGTAGGACGGACAGGCTGGGTGATCAAAGCGTCATCCGCTCAGCGAGTTGATCTCGGTTTCGAGATTAGGCAAGCTCAGACGACACAGTCGTTCGTACGCGCTAAGGCCGCTCGTCGGGCCAAGTGGCTTAAACCTATACAGGGTGACCCCCCAGTCTATGCGGACGAGGATAGCATCATCCAGCCACACTCAGTCAAGGGTGTCCGAGTAACTGCACCCTTCGCAGGACGTGAGGACTGGCTCGTAGAAAAGGTCATCATTGGATCTGAGGACGGGGATATTCTAGCAGCCCCCACTACGTGGATTAATGCGTCAGTACCCGTCCTACCCATAGCCAATCCTAGCGCTTTTCCGAGGATAATCCGAAAAGGCGAGTTAGTAGGGTACTTGCTCGATCCGAGCTGTGCTTTAGACAGTCCCTCAGATGACGACACGCTAGCGCGCTACGTCGCGTCGGCTGATGCTTTACGAAAAGTCATCACTGGGTCCCTGAAGGCCCAAGATCTCGCGGACGCTCAGCCTAAGTTTCACGGTCCTGATGATAAGCTGGAACAGGATGACGCTTGGGGCCCTAAGACTACGGCTGTGCCAGAAGATCCAGTACAAGGCGACATTCTGGATGCCGTGAACCTCGGCCCCGACGTGCCAGAGGAATTTCAAGCGCCTTTAGCGGACATTTTGCGTAAGAACGTTGCAGCCTTCGGTATTAACGGCCGCCTAGGCAAAGTAGCAGCTAAGGTTACGATCCCGCTGAAAGAGAATTCGGCGCCCGTCTCTGTGCCTATGTACGCTGCTTCGCCTGCGAAACGCGAAGTAATTGATAAGCAGATGAAAACCTGGTTCGAATCCGACGTCATTGAGCCATCAGTCAGTCCTTGGGGCTTCCCTGTAGTCGTGGTGTACCGCAACGGTAAAGCACGACTGGCGGTGGACTACAGGAAACTGAACGCTCAAACGATACCGGACGAATTTCCTATCCCGCGTCAGACAGAGATCGTTCAAGCGCTGTCGGGTGCTCAGGTTCTTTCGACCTTCGATGCACTGGCCGGATTCACGCAGTTAGAAATGGCAGACGAAGAGAAGGAGAAAACAGCCTTTCGCTGTCATTTAGGACTTTGGCAGTTCAAAAGGATGCCGTTCGGACTGCGCAACGGCCCTTCCATTTTTCAGCGTTTGATGCAGGGGATCTTGTCCCCTTACTTATGGCTTTTCGCGCTGGTCTACATTGATGATATTGTCGTGTATTCTAAATCGTGGGAGGAACACTTAGCTCACCTGGATAGTGATGTGCAAGGGTTTGCAAACCCTTAGGGGTACAAGGGTAAGGGTAGGGAGGGTAAGGGTAGAGGTTAGGATTTTCTGACCCTCAAAAAACCCCAACCCTTGACAAGGGTTGGGGGTTTTTGTGAGGGTAAGTCAAGGGTGGTCAACAGATTATGTAATAGATCATGTGAGCCGCATGAGCGGTGTTTGCCAGGAACGTTACATACATCAACAACAAACAAACACTTTTCTTTCTCAACTACCACTATCCACATTGACGACCACCCGCAACCGCGACCAACAACCCCACCTTCTGCAACCACCGCCGTTCGACGTTCTGAACCACCATCGCACACGTCGACAACAACGACAACATGGCAACGCCACGTCAGCAGCCCAACAGCTGACGGCGACCTGGCACGTCAACGGACGTGCCACGTCGTCCAGACGGTGACGATGCAATCGTCGTCACTGCCCACATTAGTTCAGGTGCGCAATGTGATCCCTCCCCCGCACCCTTTCCTTTCTTCACACAACAAACAGGTGCCACGTCAGTGACGTGACAACCGACAACGACCGAACCACACTTTAACCACCGCCACCTTCCCCAACCGTGGTTCGACGCCCCGAACCACCACTACACATGCCAACAACAACAACAACGAGGCGACGCCACATCACCAGCCGAATGGATGACAGGTGACGGTGACGACCTGGCATGTCAACGAGCGCCCAACACCATGAAAAGTGACGAATGCCCAGCACCACCACTCGAGCCCAGGTGAGTCGTTACAACCCCGTCATCTCACTCCTTCCTTTGACATTGAATCCAGGTGCTACGTCGCTGTTAGCAACGTGGCAACCAAATGACGAACAACGGCCAATTCGTCGTTCGTCGTTGTCATCCATCTTATGACCCACCGGTGAGCACCCCTGTCCCAACCCACGTCTCTAACATGTCCCCCACAGATTACATGACACAATGATGACACCGCGCTGCAACGACGACACGACGACAATGACAGTGGACGGTCGAACGACCGACACAACGACATCTGATGACACGACAAAAAGAGGGGGGCGTCACCTTGACTTATGTACTGATTGATTAGACTACGTAGTGTACATTATACTTGACCCTAACGTTCACCCGTTGTGGGTTTTTGACCCCCCAAACCCTGTACAAACCCCTACCCCCACCCCTGAAATACCCTTACCCATGGAAAGGGTACGGGTTTGCATCGGGTAAGGGTAAAGGTAGGTGTGAAAACACCCGCGGGTTACCCGTGCTCATCACTACACCTGGACACGGTCCTAGGTGCTATAGCTGCAGCAGGAATCACGTTATCCCCTTCGAAGTGTTTCATAGGGTATTCCTCGATTCTCCTGCTGGGTCAGAAAGTTTCACGGTTGGGATTATCTACGCACCAGGAGAAGGTTCAGGCTATCATGGAAATCGCCCGCCCGACCTCCGTGTCCGACCTGCAGAAATTTTTGGGCATGGTAGTATATTTTTCCACCTATATCCCCTTTTATTCCTTTATCGCGAAACCCTTGTTCGAGCTGCTCAAAAAGGGCTCGAAGTGGGACTGGCGGGCTGAACACGAGCTTGCTTTTCGACAAGCTAAGGAAGCGTTATCAAAAGCACCTGTTCTCGGCCACCCGATTCAAGGTAGTCCCTATCGGCTGTACACGGATGCATCGGACGTTGCACTAGGCGCGAGCTTGCAACAGGTACAGCCAATTCAAGTCAGAGACTTGAAGGGGACTCCTACGTACGATAAACTAGCAAAGGCTTGGGCTGAGAAGAAGCCCATTCCCCACCTTTTCCCCGTTTTGACCAAGGACGTCACAGAGCGGCCAGAGGACGATGCATGGGGTGCGTCTCTAGACGACACTACGGTCCACGTAGAACGTGTCATCGCATACTGGAGCCGGACTTTCAAGGCCGCTGAACGGAACTATAGCGCTACCGAAAGAGAAGCGTTGGGTGCGAAAGAGGCCTTAGTCAAATTTCAACCCTTTATAGAGGGTGAGACCGTGATCCTGATCACGGATCATGCAGCATTACAGTGGGCTAGAGTTTACGAGAACGCCAATAGGAGATTGGCGGCGTGGGGGGCAGTGTTCGCAGCATACCCAGGACTCCGAATAGTACACAGAGCTGGCAGGATCCATTCTAACGTGGACCCACTATCCAGACTCCCTCGCATACCGCCGCACAATTCTCCTATTGTCGATGAAATCGCAGCTATAGCGCCTGATGATGACAAACAGGGTAGAGCACAAGCAGTGGAAGATCGTATTCACCGCGCGACAGCCCCCCGAGCGGCGTTCACTGTGTCCTGTTGGGAGGATGTGGTAGAGCGCCGGGCTTACGCCAACCGTTATGAACCATCCGAGAGCCCTGCTCAGAGAGAAGCGGACCGTTTAGCCGCGGCAGAAGCCCGGCTACGCAGGGCTAACAAGCGTAATGGGACACAAAGTACGGAATCGGAAACCACTGAACCAGTAGTGGAGGAAGACGTACCCATGACAAATAACGCTCCTGCGGTCAGCGAACCACTCTCCCCAGTCTTGAATGAGTCGGTTAACCCCGTAGAAGACGTCCTACCATTCCCTCTGGATGATCATTGGACGTATCCGGTCGGCGTAAAGCCTAGTCCCCTAGAGCTGGATGACGAATGGTTGAACAAGCCTCATCTGTTGGTGGCCATGAACCCCTCGGTAGTCACCACGTTTGCACAAGGCTACCCGTTAGACAAATACTTCGTCTCAAGATACGTCGAGGATGCCCCTAACCCCAAGACCGTTCTTACCCCATCGCATTTCCGTAAAAGCAAGAACGGTTTACTATACTTCATTGACGCGGATTGGTCAGCGCGTCTGTGCGTTCCGGAGTCTAGAATTCATTTCGTGTTGAAATGGATTCATGACTCCCCCTACGAGAGCGCACACGCAGGCCCCCGGCGTTTCCTGAGTAGACTACGTGAGCTCTTTTTCTGGCCAACAATGCATAAGGATGTCATGGATTATACCAAATCGTGCGATACGTGTCAGAAGATTAAAACGGATCAACGCGCTCAGGCTGGAGGGCTACGTCCTGCACATATCCCAGCCAGGCCCTTTGCTACAGTATCTTTAGACCTCATAACGGGTCTCCCGCCCTCTGGCGAAGAAGGCTACACGGCCATATTTGCTATAGTGGACAAGTTAACTAAGTTCGCCATTTTCTTACCGACCCACGACACATTGACCCAAGAACAATTCGCGGATTTGTTCGTGGACCGCGTGGCTAATGTCTATGGGTTACCCGAGCGCATCATAGCCGACCGCGATAAGCGTTGGTCCACTGCGTTCTGGAAGTCCGTAGTATCTCACTACGGAGGAGTCATGGCGTTGTCATCTTCTCATCACCCCCAGACGGACGGTCAGACCGAGATTCTTAACGCCACCATCGAACAAATGCTGAGGGCGTATGTGCCACGGATCGAC
>NW_001889929.1:71484-81001 GCF_000143565.1 Laccaria bicolor S238N-H82 | reverse complement strand
CCCACCCCTAGCGGAACTTCTAACCCTTGGGAGTCGACCCCCACCCCTCTTTCATGGTCGACACCCAATCCTCTTCCCTCGGGACCAACTCCACCATCTTGGGGACCTTCACCGGGCTACATGCCTTGGGGTTTCGGCCCTCCAACTCAAAATCCGTGGTCAATCCATTATCCGGGTTACTACCCCTCGGAGCAAATCCCATTGCCCAACTGGCCGCCCATGAGCTATCCCCCAATGCAGCCTCATCATTGTCCGTCGTGCAACAACTGCGCCTCTTGCGGCCGCCCCTCATTGCCAGCAGCAAGTCAGGACCCACATCAGCCTCCTCCAACTACGTCCAGTTCATCTTTACTGGGACGCTTGCGCTCTCCGTCTAGCACGGATCGACCTCATACCACTGCCGTTCCCTTGGCACAGCGCCTACGTGATCCGGCTCCCTTAATCGATCGTGTGGCTCCACCAGCTTCCTTATCACAACGATTACAGTCGCCTAGCCCGGAGTTCGTGCAAGGGTCCTCTTCGAGGCCCTTCCAGAGTAACTCGACAAGGTCATTACACCAACGACTGGCGAATAAGGAGGAGGAAGGAGAGCCTTCGGATCGGGAGGAGAACGTGCCAACGAGCCGTGCACGACGAAGTCGCAGAGCAGGACGGAAGCAGAAGGAAGAAGACGAACAACGGATCAGAGAAGGGAAGCAGCCAGCGCCGGGCAAAGGCAAGAGGAGGGACCGTCGGGATAGAGGTAACCGAGGAGGTTTCGCATGAGGATGTAATGCGACACTGCGCGCAGGGGGGCATTGTGATACGGAATAGGAGAATACGCGCAGACTCGCTTACATAATCTTGACTTCTTGACGATTATTGTACGTAGCAATCTCTAGACATAAACCATATTCATCTTGCTACCAAGCTCGCGTGAAGTGTGTCCTGTGTCCACTGCTGGTAAGACCAAAGGGCGAGCTCCCTGCATAATGCTCCCTCCTCCACAGGATACGAGAGCCCTCCTCTGGGTTAACGAGGGTCTGCCTAGGACTTCTAGGCAACCCTAGGAGACGAGCGCAACCACAACAGTTGCGTTCTCTCCTATCACTTCTATTCATCTACTCTACACTACGACATTCGACTACGGTACTACGAGACTTCACACGCACGAAGTCCCCGCACGCACTGAGGCTTCACAGTCGTGAGCCTCACACCTAGACTCAGCATTGTTCGGCGCCTATGATTTATCTGCCGTTTTCTCGTGAGCGTTGTACAAAAGTATGATTGTTTTATTCCTTCACTATTTTCTTAAAGCAGCTAACGTCAGGTGTCGATTGATAATGAATTGGACACGACTCGAGTTGCCCCGCGTGCGTACCCTAAAATTAAATATTCTCACAGGGCAGTGTAAAATTGGAAATGTTGTGCAAATGACGAGAGAATCCGCAGAAAGGACAGACAGATGTCAATCTTACTGTCGCGGGTACCTGGAAACAATGAAATCTTGCCTCACGATCGTCAGTTTTTCCCAAATCGAGGTCGAGGCTGTCCGAAGCCAGCCCAAAGCAAGTAACATTATTAGTTCCTCCTCCCCTTACTTCTGACATTGCCGCGTAGATCATGAGAACACACATTCAATCATTACAACTATAGATATGGTAACAACCGCACAACATCAAGTTGAGGAAAACCCCAAATATCCGCCTCTTCCATCTCTATTACACCAAAGTTCCTCTAATCCACTCGACCATGAATTCCATTAGTCTACCTGATCCTTGCCTTACTGCTCAGACGATTCGTACTGGCCTCGTTGACCCAGATGTAGGAGGAATTGCAGTAGGAGTGTCCAGTATGTTCAGTGTCTTCGAAAAATTGGCGACTTCTCTGACGTATGTATAAACGCAGATATGGCCATCAATATTTTTCTTCGTAAGTTACCCTCGCGGAACTTTCTAAACATATCCCACATCTCGAGATAATAGCGATCCTCCTACGCTGGTCAGAGCCTGAGGATGACCTCAAGACTTCGATCTTTATGCTTATATCGCAAGTCTATCCCATTCTCATCGCAACGGCGTCAAGCATTGGGAGTAGTGATGTGCCAGGCCCGGCCCAAAGCCGTAAGCCAGCCAGAGCCAGCCGTCCCAAAGCCGGGCCTTCTTGGGCCGTCGTCAAGGCCCAGGAAAGCCCAAGGCTCAGGCTCACAATGCATGAAGCCTTGAGCCGTGGCCTGAGCCATGGTCTCAAAGATTGGTGGGACCTTGCTTTGGAGGGGTACGGTTGGTATGATTAAGTAGTTGAAATTTGAATAGAATGCCAGCACGGAAAGGCGGTAACTCACAAGTAACTCACTGTCCAAAATTTTCCCATCGCGCAACATACTCTGGTACATTCTCAGCTGCGGCCAAACATCGGTTTCGAGTCCTGATTTTCAAACCGAATTCTGTATACCAATGACGTTCCTGTCAAGCATACAACGCGCCTTTGGACAGTCTCAAAAGTGTGGTGCATGCAAAATTGCATTGAGACGATGTCAAATGGTTGCACGAGTTTTTCAGGGGAAAACGCGAGGCCTGGTGTAACAACCCAGTGCAGCAAAACTAGCTCCGAACCACGAACCATGCATTGGCTCCCAACGTCAACACGCTTGATCCTCCGACACCGCTGCGATATCTGAGCGCACGAATCCATTAACTCCCTATTTCCAAAATGGAAGAAAAACGCACCAACTCCAAGCAACTCCCTCACTTGCGCCTTTGCCCACTTCGTCATATTCCCGTGACACCCCATATCCAGCACCTTGCCATGCTGAAACCTATAAGTTAAGTTAAGGGAGGTATGACGTGCGAGGTGAACTGTACGGTGCATGGTCAGGAGCTTCGAAGAAAGTGATAGAGGAGACATACCGTAAACTCCAAAGAACTTGCGATAAGTTTTCGACTAATTGATTGTTTGTGCATATTTTTCGACTTCAGCACCTGAGCCGTGGCTTGAGCCTGGGCCGGGCCTGAGCCAGCCTGAAGCCTTGCAAAAAGCTCAGGCTTGAATATAGTCAAGCCTGAGCCGCTGAAAGCCGGGCCATAGCCGTGGCTTTCGGGCCAAGCCGGGCCTGCACATCACTAATTGGGAGCGAGAACCTCTCCTTGTTCGATGCTCATTATGCTGTCGCCGTTACTGCTTCACCGATAACAGTCTACCGTGTCTATTCATTTCGAGACGTTTTCCGCCGTCCGAATACTCTTTTTAAGAAGCTGGCGTCGTCTAAGGCCGTTGTGCGGTACCTCGGCCTGATCCTACCCTTTCTCTGGCTGTTTGTGAGTCTCATGACGTCTTTCTACACAAAGGCCTTCAGCAATAGTCCACTCTGCCGGGGAATGACACTATCTCTGTGGACTGAGTTCCAACTCGCATCCAATTTTATCGGCGTCCATGGGTAAGCGGGATTTAATAAACGACATCGAGGAAAGAGGAAGATTGGGAATGGTGTCGCTTAGGCCTCTGGATATACGGAATCTATCTAGTTCGCCACAGATACGACATATTTTATGAATACCAAACCCGGCAAGATGAACTGCTAGGTCTCCCAACATGGAAGCGAATTTTCTTAACCGTCTGGCATGTACCGATGGCGTGTTGGTAGGTCATTTGATCTTAACACGCTCGATGGGATAACATGAGACCGCTAGGTCCATTATCACGCAGTCTCACCCGTGGATGCTTTTCCTCGTTGTTTTGTGTTTTCATTGGAGTTGGTCCCTTGGCATAGCCAGAGGGTTAACATTCGATGGTTATCAATTCAACTATGGCCAGGTAATAATGGTCCGATGATAACCGTCTGCGTTTAGCCATATTGCAATTCTAGGTGACTTCAGTCTTCTCTATAATACTGCCCTTCCTTGCCGTCGGCGAATTACTCATCAAGCGATCGACCGATATATGCAATTACTTCAAGAGCCTGCCCCGGTATCTCTATACTGGTGTCCGATTTTTACTGACTGGGCGACCAAGGGGGTTCAAGAATTTAAAAAAAGTAGCTGGGGTCGAATTTTTTTGTAAGGCCCTGTATGCTTGACCTACCTACCTACGTAATCAGGCACATGCCTATATATGGCAATATGACATCATCATCATGATTGCTCTGATCCTCTAAGGCTTCGCATACCCAATTTCGTGGGGCTATCTCCAATGCAACACATTGTAGGTGGTACTAAAAAATAGGTGAGTGTAGTGATTAACTTGTGCAAGACTGATACTCACCTGTTGAGTCTCACATCCAACCATTTTACCAAGCCATTGCATCCTGAGTGCAATACCACACCACACAGGCATCAGTTTAGAGTGTCTGATGTTACGAAAGCATCAAGATGATTCGAGTTTTGAAATCAGGTCACACAGCATACCCATTGGTGTCAAAAACTGGTCTCTAACTGTTTTGTCAGTAAATTGTGATTGATTAAAACATTAGACAAAAATTTGATGAAGATTAGACTGTGAAAAACAATTTTGAAGCCAGAAATTGGGCTGGATATAATGAAATATAATAACCAGTCAAGATAATGTACTATACAATGATATTCTAGATGCAGGAATACTGTAAATCACCTTGGAAAACCAATTTAGGACTATCTTGTAGAGGGTTCCAAAAATCTTTTTTTCGGCCTATGGCCGACCTACCTACCCAACCCCTGGTCCAGCATTCAGATCCCTGAACCCCCTTGTGGGCGACCAAACTCCTGCAAACAAGATCTTTTGGAAACACGGCGCGCTTCCTGGTCACCCCTCCAATGGCTAGGTGGTAAGTCGAACACCAAACTGTGTGTGTGTCAAAGTTCAAGTCGTCAAACGGTCATCGTTGTGTGGCTCTCCGTTTCGTCACTTCAAGCCGCCTGGATTTTGGGATGTTCGTATCCGTCACGTCCGAACTGCGAATGACAAACTCTGACGCTCCTCAATTTCAGACGTGGAAGGAGGGTCAAAACCCAACCACCGTAATATAGTAACCGCCCACCACAAGTTGTGGAAACCATTTTCATGTCGTATGTTCACCGCGCCCATCGCTCTAGAGTCTACCCGCCCTGACATGGTCGATCAGTGTACGTCAGTGGATATGTGGTATGCGTCATCAACCTACTGGTGTGGACCAGTTACTTCGAGCTCGTAAGATGGTGGAAGACCCGTGAAATGATGACAGCGTCCCCAATGGACAAGTTATATGAGAAATTCATCAAGTATTTGAAGAGGACCTTCCATCTCACAATCGTCCTTCCCATTGCCTTCGCCATGTGCGCTGGCCCATTATTTGCCCCATTTGCTGGCCTGCCCCTCGCCCAACAGGTAAGACGAAATGTATTTACGCGAATACCCCTGCTAACGATACACACTTATAGTACCAATGGACGCACCTCTGTGGTGACTCCTTCGCGGGAGAAGCCATCATCCAATCTCCCTCACTCGGTTCTTCTCGACAGCCTTTCATGACATTCTATTACCCCGAAACCCCAGACTCAACAGCCAAAATCCACTACTTCGACTACGTAATGACGAACGACCCAAACGCATCAACCCAAACGCTCTCATTCGTCGGCGCAGCATCACAAGGGGTCGTTCCCGCCGACCTCCGACCAAACATCCAATCCGTATCAATCGCCTCCCCCGGAAAAAAAAATTCCATCTCAGCGCAATGCGTAACCACAATAAACTCAACTTCAATTCCCGTCCCATGCATGACAGGGACTTATCAAATTTCGCCGTATCTCAACTTTTCACTCCAAGACTCTGGGAACACCACTTATCTTCGGGCGGTCGATAAAGAGTGGCAATTCATCGATGATGCCCCAAGCTTTGTCCTTCGATACTCCTCATCAGATCCACGCCAGCCACTGGGAAGTATAGCTATTGAGACCGCTGTCACGGAGCGCAACCGCTGTGAGGTCCTCAAAGTCTGCCTTGGCTCCAGGAAATTGGGTTTCGATATCCTGGCTCCCCTCGGTGTAGTGTTTATCTCTCAGAACAACTTCGCCGCCTACTGCACGCAGCCTCGAATTTATAACCTTTAAAGTTATCAATTTTGTTATATTTTCTTTCTTTCTCTCCATCTTTTGGGCTTTTTGTCGTATAGGGAATAAACTTGTATTTGTAGAACCTAAAAGCAGATTGTTAGATTGAATATTAACGCGGAAAGGATACCTGATTCGAGATTGAAAACGGCGAAGCTCCCAAACGCTTCAATTTGATGTGCGGCGAAGGGACCTCCGATACAATAAACAGCAATACAAGTTAAGGACCGATGAAGGGAATATATAAGACCTGCATCCTGGGGAAATAATCAATTTCGATACCTAGCCAAAACGACTGACCGCAGCACAAATCCTGGCGTCGAACAAAGGGCAAAGTGACGTGGCGCCGGCACTACAGCTCCTATTGCAGTATGTCAGTCCTACATATTTTAGGAGCGGGGGGAGTCACTCACCGGGTCCCCAGACTCCCCATTGTCCTTCAAGCTTCAAGGACAGCTGGAACCTCTCACACGGGTAAGAGAGGTCGTCGTCGTCGTTATCAGGAAGTCTAGACATGAAATCAGTGATTCGGATGATCCAAAGATGGCCCTAGGAAAGCATACCAGATACAAAATAGAGGGTGGAATAGGGAAGTGAGGGACTGTAGAAGAGCATTGATAGCAAAAAGAAGGGAAGAAAACAGCTCGGTGCTGCTCAGCAAGCTGTCATCACAATGACAAAGCGGCATTCCTGATCGCATTTCGTACTCTTGTTCCGATCGTCCTTCAAAGCTCCCTGGCCTTCAAACAACTTCGGCGCAGCAATTGCCTCTCTTTCCGTCTCCTTGCAAACCTTGGTCCCTCCGGCTCCGCACGCCAATTCTTTTATACTCACGATAAAATTTCCCCGATGACGGAGTCAGTGCTCAAGACCTTCACGGGGACGTCACTCACGTACCTATTGGAAAGATCATTCGAGATTCTTTGCTTGTGCTCGCGTTGAATATCTATTCAATGCAACTTGGCAGCCTTACAACCAATATGAAAATTCGACGCTTTGCTTGGGTCATGACCCCCTACAAACTGCGACTTTTCCGAAAGGTTTTTCCAAGAACCGCCGAAAAGAAGGCGGATACATATTGCATGCGCTGGCCAGGAATAGGATTAACCCTTGAAGGGGCTATGGCGAAATTGATGAGTGGCGCAACGTCCAGGTGACCCTTGCTTTCTACATATAAAAGATGACTTTTCTAAGCCCACTGGCAGGACCTCAATCATCATGGGGGAGCCCACCGTCGTTGGCATCGCTCTCTCCAATTCTGCCCTCGACAAGCAGTTGCGCGCTTCCCGTGCTGCGTTGTATCCGAAGGAAGTGGTTGGGGTGATCGCTGGTCTGATTGCCGCCGTATCTCTGTTCCATGTTCTCAACCTTTTCTACATCTTTCTCACTCGCCCCGCCAAGCGAGGAGCTGTATCTCTGCAAAGGATTCCGCTTGCTGTGGCGGATGTAACCCGTTCTATCGGGTTTAGGTGGACGATCTCCTTCGGATTATCGTATTCTTTGAATCTGGTAGAGGTCGCCTTGACGGCGGCATACATATCTCTGCTCTTTGTGTTCGCATTGGTTAACAGTGAGTTTTTTCATCTTTATTCTTGATCGCTCAACTTAAAATCATGTCTCGTTAGCAACTTCAACCACTGGAATTAAATTTGAACCACATTATTTCGGAAACAGGGCTGGCGATATCGCAGCGTCGCAGATCCCCATTATTGTTGCTTTGGGTACCCGCAAACATTATTTCATGTCAGTTGTACAACTTTTCCGTTCTATCTTTCTATCTCTTACGATGTCATGTTGTGTAGGGATTACTGGCATCAGCTACATCAAGGTACACAAGAGTGTTTCAAGTCACGGAGGAGAGCACTCTAACTATTTGTATCTAGTTGAGCTATCTCCACAGAATGACGGCTCGCGTCTTGTGTGTTATGGTTTGGCTTCACGCTCTTGGCAAGGTAAGTTTTTCACGCAAAATAGCACCTTGTTGACTTATCCTCTATGTAGATGAAAACGGGTGCCCCAGCTACCTTGCCGTTGGTCCGTGTAGGCTTGTTTGCCCTCAGCTCCCTCGCGCTATTATGCATCGTTAGTATTCGCCCTGTGCGTGAGCGTGCTTATCAATTCTTTTTCGTCGTACACTGCGTCCTCGTCTTGTGAGTATCTATCCTCTTCTGGGGATGTTGGCTTCCGACTCACTAGCGAACGAAAAGGATGTTTCTCGTTGCTACATATGTTCACCTGAAGGATATTCAGTAAGTGCCAAATTTCTTTAGGGGTATGCCAACTAATAAATAAATCTTATTAATCAGTATGGCCTACTATGGAATCTTACCCGCAATGATACTTTGGGGTTTAGATCGTTTCATGCATTTTGCGCGCATCATTATATTCAATTTCGGTTACTTCAAACCAACACCTTCAACGTCGGAAGACTTTGATGCGTCCGTTGATGTTCTCTCTCCTCAATTTCTCCGTATCACCCTTCGCCGACCAAGTCATTTTCGCTGGGCAGCCGGTCAATGCAGCTATCTCTCGTTCCCCGGAGTCTCGTCCTGGCCGTTTGAGGCCCACCCTTTCACGATATCGACGACTTATGGCCCTGATCCTTCTCCATCTGGGAACAAGCTCATTTTTTATGCTCGGGTGCATGACGGCTTCACACGAAAGTTGCGGGACAGAGCAACAGAGGGGGAAAAGTTCCGAGTGTTTTTGGATGGTCCGTATGATTCTCCCCCTGCACTTGTTGGGTACTCTACTTCTATCCTCATTGCTGGTACGATTAACCTTTTTGACACTCAATTATTTGGCTAACCTATTCAAGGGGGTTCTGGAATTGCATTCATACTTCCTCTCCTTATCGATTTGATTGGGTGAGTCCTCTCTTCAAAGGCTCCCATTTCCTGTCTAAGCACAAATCAAAGTCAAGCAAGGCGTGGAGAAACGACGTGCCGACGGGTTGTCTTTGTATGGTCGATCCGGGAATCAGGTATGTCAGCACCCCAAATACGTGTTTTCAACGCTAACCATCGGAAAAAGAAAATATACACTGGATCAAAGACTCCCTCAGCCAATGCTTACATGGTTTTGTCCCAGGATTATCCGTCGACGTCCAAATCTATATCACTGGGAAGTACGCCGAAGGGCTTTCTCCTGTCGATAGTATCGCAGAGAAAATCGAATTTTCGGGGTCATATTCTTATGGATTCTCTGTTCCTGGCGTATCAGTTGGGATTGGCAGGCCAGACCTCCAAACCCTATTGGGAAAAGAGGTTCAAGAGGCCTCGGGACCAGTTTCCGTCAACGGTGCGCCATCAGCTGTTTCATGGTTCAATAATTTCAGCTTATTTTTTACAAGTGTGTGGTGGCCGGTCCTTAGCAGAAGCGGTGATGAAAGCTGTTCGCTACCCGCGGCCTATGGATATTTTGAGAGNGTGGCCATACCGTATCATTATTTGTTGATGGATCATTTAGAGAAATGATCA
>NW_001889929.1:67990-71434 GCF_000143565.1 Laccaria bicolor S238N-H82 | reverse complement strand
TTCGTTCGTATCGCTCATCTCAAGTCCGTCTCGTCCGTCTCCGTGTCCCCGCCATGTGAGCTTGCAAAAGTGAAACCTCCGTCCCCATCCGCGCCCCCCCTTGCAAGCTGCTTAATAGCTCTCTGCACATCTGTCATTCTAAGTTCGTCTCCGTTGCCCCGCAGATATCCACTATCTGGGACTTCCATATCGCCTTCGTCATCGTGATGGCCACTTAGGAACGTTGCCGTGAGTTTTTTGGGTTGTGGAGAGGGGATGGTGGTGATTTCCGGCTCTCCGGTGGGGGAGGATGAAGTCTCAGCACTATCGAATGGGGTGGGTTGAGGCGCTGGGACCTCGGTAGGTGGGCTGGCTGGAGCGGTATAGCTTTTTGGGAAGAGGCCGACCTTTCCTTTGAGATTTCGTCCCTACGAGAAGATGAGAATGACATCAATTGTTTTCATTGAGAGGGAAAGGCGTATCCAACTGTCCCCAGTGGATGTCTAGGCGCCTAGGTCTAGATAAAAAGATACACACCTGCCACCAGCCATCACCGTACATGTCGTCCTTCTCGACGACCTCTATCCGGTCTCCAGCTCGAAAGGAAAGTTCATCCTCGTTCTCTGGGAAGAAATCATGTGAGGCATATACGTAGTCTGGCATCACTCCTGAATAGTGTATCCCTCTCACAAATTAGTGTTGGTTGGTGGTATTGGAATCTTGGTACTTAAGTTGAGTAGGGATACGCAGCCCTAAAAAAAATGATGCGATCATTCGTATGTCTTTCTCCATTGAACAATGTGATTCGTTTGTCCGAGATGATGCGAGACTCCGATCAAGCATTTGTATGTCAGAGGCCGGGCATACTAGATAAATCCCGTCTTTGGGTTTTGCTAGGGTCAGAATAATACGGACTTGCCTCGGGACACCGTCTAGACCGGTAACCGTCCGTCGTGATGAGGTTGACGAGACAAGCAAAGAAACCTCGATACGACGACACCGTCGAACTTCTGACCGTCGTCACCGCTCTCCTCAATCTCCATGGACGTCGACGGTTGGTCGTCGTAATGTGCACATCAACACGTCATTTGTCCAAAACGGGCGATTGTACCTGAATCATGTTTGGAATGGGGGGTACTGCCTAACAAGTTAGCGACGTTTTTCGCCTGGTCCCTCCCCTTCGTGCAGCCTTTCTCGAAGCCTGTATCCCGCTCTGGTACGTTGAAAGTGGTTACCACTTAGTCTCTCCTAGACAGACTTCGATATTATGTGAAGTCGTACCTTTGTTCACGATAATATGAAGTCTGTTATTTACCACGCCCCCAAAACCGCGTCAGAAAAAGTTTATGTAATCTTCGGACTTTGAAACCTCGTCGCGTCAATATCGCGTCCTTGCCGTTTGCTCTCGACGTGATAGCTCATGCGTTTCCATTCCAATACACGTCAAACTTGATATTATACATCTTGGCTGATTTAAAATTCGTTATGACGACTCAGTTATGGCTCAACAACTCCGCTGGCAGGACCCTCAAGGACCTGATACGATCAACACTCCGACGCACCACTCCGTCTCTCCTCGTTCAGTCGCAGCCTTGACGGAAGCTTGTAGAGTAGCAAACCTTGAACCTGTCATAGAGTTGAGAGCCTTGCGTGCGGTTTGCGTGCGGTTATGTCGCTAACGATATTTCCGAATCGGCTGTAAACACGCTTGACATCGACATGGGATTTGGCTGCAAAATGCCAAATACCCAAAACCATCGCAAGGTCTCCATTCGTGTAGTGATTTCGTGCTAAAATGAATGACCTGATGGTGCCGACTTGAACCTAAGAAATAGATAAGCACTTGACAATAAACAGATGGTTGAATACTTGCGATTGGATGTGGGCGTCGCTTCTTCAAAATCACAACACCGTTCTTGCGGGATGCAGTCATTGATTCAGTTAGATACCAAGAAACAGGCGAACGAGTCTTGTATTTCTCAGAAAGTCCATCAATACTGAATTTTCCGAGAGCTTCCCAGATGACAAGGTTGACGTGATCTGCACGCCGTCGGCCATTTGTTGATGCTCGAAGGTGAACATCATTATCCTTACTAGTAAGATCAAAGATCTATCGATGAACGTGGTTGGCGACAAGATTTATTGCCCAAGTGAATAGGGAAGGACGCGCGTGGAGGATTTCGGAAGGAGTGACAGATGGCGAGAAAGGCACATGACACTCGTGGGATTGAGTCGATCTCGAAGATGATGCACTGTGCTTGTGAGGAGAGTGATGAGAATGGAAGGGCTTCAGGAGAATGTATAACAGGTGGCGCCACGCCAGAAATTGCTACAGATTGCGATAGGAAGGCTGAAATGAAGTCAGGCGTTGTGGGAACCTGTTCGTGGGCGTTTTCTTGTATGATCGGACAGCGCGAGACTTCTCTTCCATGGAAAGCAACTTTCAAATAAGAAATAAACTGGATTTGAAGTGTTTAGAGGAGTTGTGGAACTATAAACGCGTCTAGAGTTGAGGGATAGAAGGGAATATTGACGCGATGCGGTTTCAAAGTCCGAAGATTACATAAACATTTTCTGACGCGGTTTTGGGGGCGCGGTAAAAACAGGACTAGTTACCACTCACATGTCGTTTAACCCCGCTTTCTTCAAGGCGACGACGTCTGTTTCCGTATTCGTTCACAACTTGCCCGGGTTTCGAATGCCCTATTTCTCCTTTTTCCGCAGAGAGCCTCGAACGCCGGCCCTCCAGTCCCACCCGAATGCGATGAACAACTCAGTCTATAATATCTTTGGGAGAGCTCATAAGCATCTCTCGCAGAAAATGAGGGACGCGAGTTACTTAGGGAGATCCGGTGTGGTTTGAGAAGAAGCAGGCGAGTTTAACGTTTAGCAAGAGAACTGGTATGTTGACAGTGTTTTGTCAATTGCACATGTCGGTTAAGCCCGCTCCTTCCAAAGTCCGTCTGTTTCCGTGCTTTGATTATGTGGCTGGAGTACGATTTCCATTTTATGTCCCGACGTTGCCCAATCGACAACTGCTACCCATCTCCAGCCTTGTTGAACCTCCCACTTCAGGCTTCCACTAATTCACTCGCACGGAATCAACTTGGCCTTCACCCACCTCACTCATCGACCTAGCATTTGCGCGGTGCAAAGCTATCGAAAACATGGTACAATCCACGTTGTGAATCTTTCGACTAAATAACAGGAAGAAGAGGGCGGATACTGGTCGAGAAGAAGAGGGGAGAGGTTGGTGAAGACAAAAGGATTGCGGCGAAAGGACGATCGTGAGGGCGGTGGTGTAAAAGAGGAAGAAGCGCATGCACCAGTCTCCGGAACGACAAATGTCGTACTGGCGGCTCCTCCACCCCATCTTTGGTTCGACACCTCAAAAATATCAAAACTCTATCCATTCTCATCTAACCCAACATCTCGTCTCACCCTAGTGCGTCAAGTCGTCCTGGG
>NW_001889929.1:66888-67826 GCF_000143565.1 Laccaria bicolor S238N-H82 | reverse complement strand
CTCGCTAGGGTACTTCTTCCCTACCTCCTTTTCCTCCACTACAGGTTGATAAGCAGGAGCAAGAGCAACACTCGGTGCATTGCTCGAGAACGAGGACATAACGCTGTTGTGTTTTGATAGTGAGGCAGCAGTTGGGTCCGTTGCTGCTGGAGAGGGTAACCCGAATAACGGCAACTCACGAATGCTACTGGGTTTCTGCTTGTCCGCTGAGAATGGGATGGGTGTAATAGCGAACTGTTCCCTCACAGCCGATGGTAACCTGGCAGGAGAGGGGATCTTTTCGTCCAAAAGAGGCGGCAAATTCGATGGAGGAGGCGACTGGAAGACGGGGAATGATGTCGTTGTAGCGGTTTGCGCCTCCAACTCGTCCTTCCCTTGCAGATGGTCCCCAGAATCAGAGGATAAATGAGTGATCGTCGTAGCCGCGTCCATCGACAAATCCTGGGCATGGCCACCCTTGCTAGCCTCGCCATTCTCGACCTCCTCGTCCTCTTCCAGGATGTAAGGTTTTTCCCTCTGGACCTTGCTTGACCGGGATGTAAAATCCATCCGATCGAAAGGGCCCCCTTCGTCGTCGCCCTCGTCGCTCCACTCAGCCTCAATCGGAGGGGCACTGACCATCCTTCCAGTACCGCTAGACGACCCAATAATGCCAGTCATGATCGCTTCAGCCTCCTCCACCGCCCTCCTTGCCTTCTCAGCCAGTTTCGTCCGCGCGCCTTTATGCCAATCCTGCGCGCCGTTCACATCGTTTGCACGTTCCGTATCGCTCATCTCAAAGTCCGTCTCGTCCGTCTCCGTGTCCCCGCCATGTGAGCTTGCAAATGTGAAACCTCCCTCCCCATCCGCGCCCCCCCTTGCAAGCTGCTCAATAGTTCTCTGCACATCTGTCATTCTAAGTTCGTCTCCGTTGCCCCGCAGATCTCCGTTATCTGGGA
>NW_001889929.1:64128-65818 GCF_000143565.1 Laccaria bicolor S238N-H82 | reverse complement strand
CGACGGTTGTCGTCGCTCGTGCACATCAACACGTCATTTGTCCAAAATGGGTGAATCATGTTTGGAATGGGGGGTACTGCTTAACAAGGTAGCGATCCTGGACCCTCCTCCGCTTTCTTCAAGGTGACGACGTCTGTTTCCGTATTCGTTCATAACTTGCCCGGGTTGATTCAATCAGACCTCCATGTTCTGCAGGGTTCAACATGACGACGATGCCTTTCGCCAGGAGCACCACCATTGCTACATCCACGACCCATCGAATGCCCTATCTCTCGTCTTTCCGCAGAGAGCCGAACGCCGGCCCTCCAGTCCCACCTGAATGCGATGAACAACCCTGTTCAATGAGCCTAAGGATGGGGAGGACGAGCTGAAGGACAAGAGGAAGAAGAAAATGCGGTTGAGTCAGTACCCGCCCATGACGGTAGTGGCGCTTTTCCTTTCACCCGACGTATTCTACCCTTTCCCTGAACCTAGTGTTTCATTCTGGTGCGCTGAAAGTGGCTTTCCAAACGCGAAGTTGTGACATCCTCCGAAAGGCCGCAATGCTGAAGCATGTCTGCCATCCTCGTCATCATGCCCCAAAGCCAAGCTCCCTGCGACAAAGCCACTGCACATGGCAGTCGAGACATCCAACCTACCGACGAAGAGGCATGCATTCCATGACGTCAACCCAGATTCCGAGAACGAACCTGATGACAAGTTGTTGCTAAGATGATGACGGTCGAGAGCAAGGTTGGCCTTGATCAAAAAAAAAAATGTTTGTCTTGAACCATCACCACCACCGTTCATGAGTCGAGAATCGTAGCAACGACTAGGCGGATCGAGTTCCGCAAGGAGGTATGTATCTGGTTTCTCTGATGTCAGTAATCAAGTTGACCCTTGTGTTGAACTAGACGAGCAACGATTTAGCACCTAGAGTCCACGCAAAATATCAAAAACCAGCGTGTGTGATCACTCTGAAGACGCTACGCGTTCAGAAAGAATAATGAAGGATATGGGGGATATTGTGAAGGTGTGTAGTCCTCAGCCCGTCCTCGCCAACTTGAAGTAATAATTCTTATTGAAGGCGCTAATTCGACACAGCATCGTAGTTCTTGACGCTTTTTAAGACTTTGTGGCATTTGTCCCTCGTCATTGGCGAACTTTGCGCCCGTAACATCGAACAACCAGCGACGCTTTTCGCCCTTCGTGCAGCCTTTCTCGGAGCCGGTATTCCACTTGGTACGTTGACTGCGTTTACAAGTCGTTTGACCCCGTTTTCTCTAAGGTCTGATTCGGATTGACGCCGTCTGTTTTGTTGCACGGCCGATGTGTGGAGCAAGTGTGGGTCTGATCTACGACACAGTGTCGTAGAACTGCCTTTTCCCCATTTAGGGAGTGTGACGATCTATACTTATCCTCGCCGCAAAGCGATAGATCCCGAGATAGTCAGGAAGACCTGGGATGGAGTGCCCCACGATGAGCAGGGGCTGCCAGATAACTGGATCTCTGAGTCCGGGGTTTTAGTGGGTATGAGAGGGCGCAACTGATAGCTTCGGCTGCGGCCGCTCTGAGTCCCACACTTCTGAGAAAGCGTGCGTACCCGCATTTCCGCAATCAAACTTTCCGTTGTCAAAGTTGCGAGTGATCGCACTTGCTTCAGTCTACTTCTCGTGACTAAAAGTACCCTAATGGCATTAACTGACTGCGC
>NW_001889929.1:57890-63569 GCF_000143565.1 Laccaria bicolor S238N-H82 | reverse complement strand
TCATTATGTGGTCTAACAGCGATGGGACTATAACTCTCTCTCAACGCCAAGCTCAGCGAGAGGTCATGCCAACCGTGGTCGCAAGTCCCCCTCGTGTAGCTACTTTAAACGATTCTCTCAGCATTGTGGGTGGTCAAATCGGTTTATCCCACATTTTCTCATTATCGATAAATAGACCTCAGGATCCACACCACAACTTGCTTACACCATCCCCGTACGTGATGCACTTACGAAAATTCGGAACCAACTCATTTCTCGTCTTGAAGGCTAACAGCGACCAGAAGCAGAGCGTTATTTACGCTTTTGGAACTCAAAACCCAGGTTCATCAGCGAAAGACGCAACACTGGTGCAGCATGTTGATTATGGCGTACTTCAGTTAGACTTGACCAAGTCGTCGTCGACGTCAAATGGAAGCACAGGGGGGACCTCATCCTCCGGGGGGAGCACCTCGTCTGAGGCTACCCCATTGATGCCTTATCAGCGAATGATTGTTGCTCACGCAACCTTCTGTTCTGTCGGTTTCCTGTTGTTTTTGCCCGCTGGGGCTCTTTTGGCGAGGTATTCAAGAACATTCACAAGCGTGTGGTTTAAAGGACATTGGATTGCACAATTCGCGTTGGGCAAGTTTATCCCTCCCATTTTTCTGCTGTGCAGGATCCAACTATGTTTTGACAGCGGGTCCGTCTATTGTCATTGGAATCGCTCTGGGCATTCAGTCTGTTGCAGAAGCAGGTGCCACGCATCTAAACGATAGTCACAAAGTATATTTTTATCCCCCCTCTCCGGCCAATATCTTATCTCGTCGAATCAGAAATACGGCGTTGCGATCTTTATTCTTTACCTTCTCCAATGCGGAGTGGGTGCAATCATTCATTGGGTCAAGGCCAGTGATCGTACCCGTAGACCTTTCCAGAATTATTTCCACGCAATCTTTGGGCTCCTCATCATCGCCCTTGCGTTTTATCAAGTTCACTCGGGATATAAAGTTGAATGGCCCAAGGCGACAGGACGTGGTGAACTCTCCAATGGTGTCAACGTCTTCTTTTTCGTCTGGTTAGCGGTGAGTCATTTGCGCACTCATTTGAGTGCCCTTTGACAATTCTGTTCTCTAGGTGGTGCCTGTAGCATATTTTGTTGGATTGAGTTTCTTGCCGAAACAATTTAGGCAAGAGAGAACGTCGGTCGTCTCACGTGGTGACGGTGACCTCAAACTAGTTCAAATGGGGTACAAAAATCGCCAGTGAGGAAGAATTAATTGGAATCAATTTGTAACTCGCTCTTGAACTCGCTACTCCATACACGCTGTCATGTGACCGTTTCGCTACCCCTATGAACAAACTGCGTTACATACAAAAATCTTTAAAAAGTGCTTATTGGATAACAAATAGACGGAAGCCTCGTTTCAGATCCAACTCTCGCAGAAGGCAAGGCCGTGAAGAGGACGAAAACGAACACAAGTTGACCTTCTGCCCAG
Organism: Laccaria bicolor S238N-H82; assembly: GCF_000143565.1. Classification (NCBI taxonomy): domain Eukaryota; kingdom Fungi; phylum Basidiomycota; class Agaricomycetes; order Agaricales; family Hydnangiaceae; genus Laccaria; species Laccaria bicolor. The sequence goes on along the minus strand of NW_001889929.1, from coordinate 62,094 downwards.
CGGTCTGCCCATGCCTAATCTCCTCCCCCCTGACTTTCAATGCGGCCCTATTCACTGATGAGTCCCACCCCGTTGCAGTTTCGATACCCACGTCGTCTCCACTCCATCCCTTCATGAAAAGCCATGTCATTCGAAAAAGCCAGTCGTTTCACGCCGTCGTGATTCGTAAATGATTGCCAACCCCTTCTCTTATATCCGTCAGGCAACGACATAGTGACTGAGCTTTTCAATGTCGACCTCTTGGATTTGGTTCGGATCGTTTTGACAAGAAAAATTGGATTTGGAGTCATCCTGGTGAGGACTATAATTCGCTTGTTGTTCTGCCGTGGGGTTTTTAGAGGAAAGTTTTGGCAGCTCATGCATTTCGGCCGTCACGACAAATGACTTTCGCTTCTTCAACTCTTCCAAAAAGAATGTTTTGTCTGTGACGTCCCGGCGAATTTCAATATAATCCGTGGCGAACTCTCCAATCTGTGTTGTCATGTGAGGGAGACTTTTGGTTACGGTGCGACATTTGGCGTACCTCGACTTCATCCATACCAAGAATCTCTTCTTGTTTCGTACACCGCAGGCTCAGACCGGGAATGGCGTCCACGGTCTTGGCTATAAGGGCGGTGAAGACGAAAGTGTAGGCGGACGTAGCACATATGTAAGCAAATTGTTTATACAGCTGCTTTACCCATTCGTCGGGAACGGCGGTGGTCACGCCGTCCATTGCCATGATCGTTGAAGAGGCGAAGAAAGAGTTGAACAGGAGTCCAATAATTCCACCTATGGCGTGTTCAGCGAAAAGGTCCAATGCGTCATCGACATGGAACAGAAATTTCACTGTAATATGTAAGAACCATGATGCTGACCCCGGCTACCAAAACTTACATTTCGTTGCAAAATTACACAAAACTCCAGATACGACGCCGACGATGACAGACGCCCATGGATGCAGATAACCCGAAGACGGGGTTGCTGCCACCAGACCGGCAATAGTTCCAGAGCAAAGGCCCACCATACTCCAGCGCCGGTTGATTCGGTAATCCAGCAAACACCAGACGATCCCTCCAAAGGCGGCGGCTATCATCGAATTCCAAACTGCGAAAATGGCGCGGAGGTTTGCTCCGAAGGCGCTACCTCCGTTGAAGCCGATCCACCCAAACCATAGCAACGAAGCTATGCGCAGTCAGCCGAATATCACACATAAAATAGTTCAAACGACGCACTGCCAAGTCCAACCAACGAAACGTTATGAGGTCGGAAATTGATTAATTCCCGCTTTTGTCTTCGGCCAAGAACCCACGAGTACGCAAGGCCACCCATACCACTGCCAATCTCGACTGGACCTCCGCCTAATGAAAAAGGACTGTCACTTTAGAACATTGAACAGTTGCATAACCTGCTCACCTGCGAAATCGAGAACACCCCACTTAGCGGCCCACCCATTAGCGCTCCATACCCAACAGACTAGAGGACAATATACGAGGGTCATCCATATAAAAATGAAGACCATTGCAGGCATGACTCTGCCACGCTCAGCGACGCCCCCTACTAAAATGCCTGCCGTGACGCAAGCAAACTCCATCTGAAAAAAACTGTATAGGATGTCGGGGAGCAGCGGTGTTCCTGGAGATGGTTCTCCCAATACTTTCATGAGGCCGAAATTTCTTAGGTTTCCAACAAAACCACTGGTGGCTGTGGGTGAAAAACCCAAGGAATAACCCCAAAGGAACCACTGGAAGACGACGACAGCGTTACTTGCCGATACAGCCCATATCAGTGAAACTGGTTCAGCGTGTTAGGAACGACAATTATTTTGAGTGACTACATAACGCACGAGCACTTTTGCGCCGGGACAGGCCGGAATAAAGAAAGGCTTGTGGAATATTTAGATGATGTGGTTCACTGGCGACTTGAAATTACACACCCAGCCCAGGTATCATAAAAGAGACCATCGCTCCAGAAATGATAATGAAAGAGAGATCCCCCCGATCGTATCTGTGGGTGCATCAGTCAATTGAAGGGACAGTAAAAAGCTTCGCACGAGTTTGTTGAGACAGCACGTATTAAATCCATTGAGTTACACAAAAGAAGTCAAGCGTAACACGCTGGCGGCGCAGACTTGAAGTAGGTGGGATGAGGAAGAGAGAGAGAGGAGGTGCACTTGAGGTGGCGTTTTATGTTGTGTTAAAGGATTGTCCCACCAGAACATGATCGGCCGGATTATTAGAATGGTCGGTTGAAGAAGGATCAATGAGGGAGTAATTAGAAGTCGCAGAAGTGCTTGCAAAAAAGCGATTGTGTTATCTGTGCATGGGGAACGAGTTCGTTGAGTTACGTCGGAAGATCCCGACGATTTAGACTCCGTCACATCGGCGGCAATGGCGACAGGACTGACCTCGACAGCTTGTTGCAACGTCCAGCCTCAAGACAGAAAATGTTCTCTCAAAGCACCAACAAATGTGCGACTGCCGCGATGTAAATCTTCTTGCAATCGCCCCAGTGTGAAGGGTATGCAGGTTCCATGAAACCTCGGGTAAAATGCGGAAACACATGAAGCTAGACAAAGTTGACCTGTAGATTAGATTGCTTCGATTCGGTAGCTACCTCTCAGAAGAAATCGGGATGACGACTACGCACACCTTCGATTCCTCAAGATAAGTAGACGTCTCTTCTTTACTACATTTCCATCGAGTTGAAATTGCGGACAAGTGCTGTCCGCCGACTCGGAGTCGCCGAAGAATGGCTATTTCTCGGTGTATTACCCTCGTGCATGATCGATCGCGGTGTTATGAGGGGAAGGTCGGAAGCAGTGTGGGGCGTAGGGAGCAGCTGTTATCAAAGAGAGGTAGAGATGAGCGCCGCCGTCGTTGACTTGACAACTTTTGCGCCGAACATTTCAGTCACACTGCTCACCGATATGCTTCTAAACCCTTCTATCTGACGCAGAAAGCGAATTGGGTCCTCAATTTTTTGAAGCCTCAACAATCATATCGAGGATCTGAATTTGCAAATCGGCCAAAAGGTAAATTGCCGAATGCCGTCCATTCTTGAGCACGTGAAAGGTTTGATCGCGATCATCGTAAAGGGCCTCCAAAGGCTTGCAAGGCCGTGGCATGGCTTGAAACAGCTTGAAACGCAATAACTGTAAGCAGGGTTCAGTGAATTAACTAGCATTGATTGATCATATTACGCCTCCGAGTGAGTACTTGCTGAATTGAATCAAGATCCGTCAACATGTTCTTATCCCACCCAAGACAAGTACGCAACACGTAGAAATATTCGAGCTGGTGCCCTCCCAGTAAGCACTGTCACTAGACATCCGCCGGACCTCAAGCTAATTATATTAAAATTTCCTTCTTGATGTCAAAAAAATCGAGAGAAAAGTAGCTCGTTGCAGAAAGAACCAAACTTGGAATACAAGCTATGTACTGGACCTTATTTATCTCCTTGGAGTTGGATATGTATATATCCTCTTATTTGCCGAGCTCGGTCATTACTGTGGTGGGGCCCAAATTTCGGCAATGCATCTTGAGAATTTCGAAGGCTTTGTTGGACGTGAAGCAGGGAAAATCTTTTTCCATTTGAAAACCAAAAACGCTGGCTGTACGTCCTCGAGCACGGTAAATTAGTTTGCGAAACGATCATCGCCAGATCGCACAAATCCCTTGATGGCATCGACGAGATTGAACTCCGCCTAATGGAATCGGCCACGACAGATTATGAGAATTTAACAGCCATCACGAAACGCAGATATAAAAGCTTGAGCTCAATTCTCCGTCGCCCATCCCACGTTCATTTTTTACCACGCTTCTTTGAATTGCTGGGCATGGCTGACGCCGCACAGTTTTCGCAGATCGTTCTCAACGATACGTGAGTGTCATTCGCTTCATTATCATCAATCCCTCATTTTCTCTCCAATGTAGCTTGGGTGCAGCTTTTATCGGAGTTGTGGTCTCTGGATGGTGAGCATTCATGGTATCCTTGTAACAGCGCTCTCAGATTAACTACTCCACAGCCTTTTTGGAGGTCTTCCATTTCCCATCCTCCGTTTATGTAAAAAAATGACAGAACTCTCCCAGTTTCTTGCATTCAAGCCTGGTACTACTTCACACACCAAAGCGACCGATGGCCCCTCAAAACTCTGGTGAAAATTGGTTTCAGATGCTCTTATCTCACATACATGGTGCTCACTTCGCATAGGTTGCGGCCGTAG
>NW_001889929.1:41393-57234 GCF_000143565.1 Laccaria bicolor S238N-H82 | reverse complement strand
GTGGGGGAGCTCGGTTTGTCATTATTAATTCCTCCTCTTGAAGTTATTTCAACCCGCTTGCGCTGCAGGAGCCATTTTAGGTCCGCCAATGCGCTCTTCTATTCAAATAATTCAGTTGCTCACCGAACAGAAAAAATAGCTTATACAATTATATCGTGCGTCCGCCGTTTCCCCACCTGCCCAACTTGTGGTGACAGGAAAACACAGGCTACAGTTCCACACCTTCTCTGAAGTCACACGCTTAAAGGTGAATCTTATTCCAATCGTTTTTATCTTAATGGCTCCAACGTGATTTAGGGGCTATCTCTATCAGTTAATTCTCTAGCGGCAATTGGCGACGTTGTCATCGCGGGGTCTCTGTGCACGATCCTGTATCGCTCTCGCACTGGTTTCCATCGGTGTGATCAAATTTCTCGCCACCCGAGCGGAAACTAATCCTCCAACCCAGATCGGATACGATCATTACAAAACTCGTGCGTGCTCGTTCTTCTTCCTCATTTGTCATCGCTGAGGCGAACACGCCCAGATAATCTTCTCCGTGAATACGGGTCTTCTCACAAGGTATATCTATTGAGTCTCTTCGTAACAAATCTAATCAATCTCATACAGTGTTTGTGCATTAGGATCCCTGGTTTCTGCACGTTCTCTTTTCTTCCTTTTTTTAAAAAAATGTAATGTGCTTTCATTTCCAGATTCTTGCCTGGCCGACAACGTTCATCTACATCGCATTTTACTTCTGCATAGGACGTCGTAAGATCAGCCTTGTCACTTCGCTGCAAACAGCTCGCTGATGATACCCAAAATAGTCTACACAAACTCTCTCCTGGCCACGCTTAATGCGCGGAAGAAGCTTCGTGAGCTGTCTGATGGGATTCAAAACACTAGTGCAATGGAAAACGTCAGTGTATCCCTTCAATCATTGGGAAGAGGCCATGCCAGTGATTTTTCGTCTAGCCAGGTGGGTTTCGTCGTGATTCCATTCTTACGCTGTATCGACGTAATGTTTAGCAACGGCAGAACATCTCAATCAAGATCGACACGAAGAAAGAGTTCGCAACGGATTCCGGGGATGATATTGAGAAGCTTTCGGTAGTGAATATGGTGTGTCGGATGTCTCTGCATGCGTGACGACTTGTTTATTGCAACACAGAATCCGGGATACGGGGAGAAAGGGCTCGGAATTGAAGGGGCTTGAACCACCTCATTTCTAACTTTTCACCGCGGAAAATAAATTAATCACTAATCATATATATGTACATTTGTGTAACGTGGATGCATACTGCTCTTCAAGACGTGCCAAAGCTCGTAGGTAAGATCGCGCATAAAGGCATGAAGTCAAACTGGAGCCAAAGCCCTTGCAACTGCGTGACGAACGTAAACGAGACCCTTCTGCCTCCTCCACGAAGGCTCATGGGAGAACCGCACAGTTTTGGGGTCTAAGACGCAACTTAGTTGAGGATCATGGGGGGCCGCGCCGTTGAGTGCGTCTGGCGAGTGTCGGAAGAGGCAATGGGATGGGGACGAAGGCGAGTTTGTCTTGCGAGGGCCATGGATTCTATGTGGGATATGTGTGTTGCGTTAGAGGTGAAGTGAATGTCTGTGTCGGAGATAGATTTCGACGGCTGAACTTCACATATCCCCGTTCCATAGAGTTGAACAGGCCTTGAAGGCGCTGAGAAGACTTTGAAAGACACGTCACCAACGATGAGGTTGGAGTCTGCGTAGTGCTGATGACTTATAATGAAAAGCACGCCATGGCAAATCACCGACGGAGTGGGGGTGGGGTAGATGGCGCTGACGACGATCTAAGCGGCGAGGACCAAACCAACAGTCTTTCCGAAGAAAAAAAACGATAAACTTGAGCGGAATGGTGGCTCAAAGAATGAGAGTCCGCACCTGCGAGATTCACCAAAGTAACTTCCGCATGCACAACTAGCATTCCCTTTACACCACCTCTAAGGTCTCCCCATCGTTATTCGCCCCCAAAAGCAATCGTTGAAGATGCTTGGGTGGTCTGAGCATCACCCCGAAACCGAATAGCTGCGTCCAAGACGCGTATCCTAAGCGACTGACGGACGGGGCGAGGATTGAGGAAGGATTCACCTCGATACTAATCTAGTCGGCGTGCTGGAACTATTCGTTAGCCATGCTGCGAATCAGAGGATTAGAAGGGTTGGACACTCACCACTAGCGAGAAAGAGTTGAGCGGAACAGCCATCTAGCGTTCCCAAGAGACCCCAAACGAGTAGTATGTCCTAGAAGGAAATTTGAGCCTATAATCGAGACGCGCGAGAGGTTACTGATTGGCCAGCAAAGCTGGCGGAGGTAATGATGGCCGTCGAGGACAACGATGTCGACGTTGATCAGAACATGTTCATCAACGTTTGGCTTCGTCATCACTCTTTCCACCATCACTACTGACCACCTTAGGAATCAGAATCGCCGCTATCGACGAGCCACGTCAATTTATTGAAAAAAGAAGGGGTATACAGTGAGAATCTCGTCTGTCTTAACGGACCCTCTGTGCTGAACAACTAGAGTAGCATCCCGACTTTTTTTTTTTTTTTTTTTTTTTTTCGACAGGCCTCAAAGCTACTTAGAAACACCTTGTCGTTGGGATGGTATTCGTTCGGGATGCAGTTGTGGATAGGATCGTAAAACTAGCAGACGCGGTGTACGTTTTGAAGGTGCATTAGCCCCCAGCTCGTTCCTACCAACATTGACTAACCTCCGTCTTCAGAGGCGCGAATATGACACAACGGCGGGCGCTGTGGGATGCCGTTTTCGACGCCTTGTTAAACTTTTCAGCGTAAACCCCCCGTTTCCTGCACACCCTGTCGCCCTTGTCCCAATATTGCATACACGACGACCACGTTGCACCCATACCCGCCCCTTGTGAGTCCGGGTGGTTTCGCCGAGGTATGCCCTCTTTCATTCATAGGATAAGCCTGACCCCACGTTCCGATGAGTAGGAAATGACCGTGACGATAGCGCATCTTTCGAATGGCGGCACGACTTCATTGTCATTCAACTATCTACCTCATTCCTACCTAGCCTCCTTCCCTCCGGTGCCCTCTTCTGCCATCGGCCCCTTGGGGTTTTCTATCCCCATGCGGGAAGCTGCCCTTCGCTTTTCTAAGGGTGTATACTCGGCACCGGTCTTGATACGACGTCTTGACGTCGAACCAATGTGATCTCAAGCTTAAAGCCAATGTCGTCTCCAAGTTGTGTTTATCTGCTCATGATACCAACCGACATGCTCCTCGATTGTTACTTTAGTTTTGAAGCTGTCGCAAATCGGGTTCCCTTCAGTGATTCAGCACTTCGCGTAACACTCCCCTCAGTATGGTTATGAATCCCCACCCCTTGACAGTCTGCTGATTGAAACTCTAGTTGCTGCATCATGCTGACGATCACATCCCATGAATGTCGGGTGGATTTACGTTTCGATCAAACTACCTCACTGCTTCTCAGCGTCTTCCACTATGACATTAGCACCTTGGCCTTACGCAAAAGTGCAATCCTCGCCTTGCGTAGACTAAAACGTCTTTTCATTTTCCAGTGTGAATCTTTTGGCCACGCTCGTAAGTCTTGTCATTGAATACCCAGTCTACAGTGAACAGTAGTCTCCCGTAGGCAACTCCTTTGTTGCGGGTGATGATAGTCGATCTCCCTTTCAGGCGGGTGATCATCGATCAGGTCCTCTATCCCGTTTTTCAAGGATCAGATTGGAAGCTGATGTTACGACGCCATGAGCATCGTTTGACAGGAAGGATGGAAGTTGAAACAATTCAAATGGAAAGTAATTCTACTCTTGATATCCCTTGGGTTTCCCTACCGTCGAATTTAACGAAGGAGGCCGTTGTTTCTCACTCAAGAGCGCAACTTTGACTTACGCTGACTTGAAATAGACCATGCACATACGTTGAACAATTGACGTCGCTTCCGTCTCGAGCGGAGGCGTTTCTTATTACGGATCAGCCGTCGCGTCTTCAGTTAGAGAAGTCTTGGATTCTCGCGGTCTTACCGCGCGCTTTCATCGATGAAACATCCCTCACTTCTATAAAGCTCATCGCGCCATTCCGTCTGATCCCCTATACCTCGGCAAACATGGTGTCCGATATAAATCAACTTGTGGAGTACGTTGGCGCCATGAGGCTGGTCACGGTACGAGAATCATCTAACTTAAAGCTTACCAACTAATTATCCTAGTATTTCAATGGTGGGTCGTCTCTGAACGTCGTCCGATCGGCATACTGAACTACTTGTTGCGCAGTCTCCGCGGCGGCGATGTTGGTGTATGACTATTTCTTGACATTGGGGATGGAGGTGGATTTGGTATGGTTGTCAGCGTGGGGCCCCATGAAGGTCTTGTTCATTGTTCAGCGATACCTTCCCTTTATAGATGCAGCTACCTTCAGCCTTATCAGTCAGTGAAAGTTCGGCCTGGTTCATGATCATGTCCTGATTTTGCGGAATCATCACAGACCAGTTATTGACGACGATTAACCCGTCGGTCTGCAAGAAAATTGCGAACGCTCAGGCTGGTATGTCCCTCCTTCGCATATTTATTGTATTCATTTCTTGAAGCCCCATTGCCCTTTAGTGCTCAGCGTCACTGGTTGTATTCTATCCGAACGTGCGTCTATTTATTAAATTCGCGTTGATCGAACATTGATGAGTGTCTTTCTAGTCATTCTAACACTACGCGTATGGGCAGTGTGGAAACGAAGCAAGTTTTTAGGAATCGCGCTATCAATACTTCTCCTTGCCACTGCGGCTGCATGCTACGTTTTCACTGGTCTTTTTCAACATGGCCTAAAATGTGAGTCAAATTAATCAAAGGATCTTTCCCCCTTTTCGAACTGGTCAATAATCGATACCTAAGTGAGCAATAGACCATATCCCGAATTTCAAGGGTGTTTTATTACGGGCACAAATCGGTTGTTATATGTAGATTGGCTCGCTTTGATGGTATATGACTCACGTAAGTGCGAAAACAATCCTAAAACAATGGAAATTATCTGACGACGGCCCTAGTTCTCCTCATCCTGATGATCATCCCCGGAATCACTGCCTGTCCGTCCTTATCTTCGTGAAGAATATCTTTACCTCATGATGCTGTTTAAGACCGAGAGCAAGGGAATGAAGGCCTCCATGCGGTTGTCTATCGCGATGGTAAGCAAGCCTCAGATATATTGCCAAGTTACTCGTTTGACCGGACCGTAGGCGTCGTGTTTTATGTCTATCTCTTTGGTAAAATGAAATCGACAGCGTGCTTGATGATGCCGTCCTTACCATACATACTCATGCAGTCATATCCGCTACTAACGTAATCGTCATCAAGGCACTGCCGGTGGGTTGATTTGATTACTTTTTTCAAAAAACATGGACTAATGTCGTATCAACAGGCAAAATATTTTTACATTCTTATGTCGTACGTTCCCCATTTCGTATCAGTACTGACGAACGCTTATGATTTGAAAAATTAAGTGTGGAACGATGCCTACATTCCGCGTTGGCGAGCAGGGTGATTTTGCACATCAGGGACCACATGCGGAATATGATCCCACTTTGCCCTCATGGCATCCCGGATATCCAGTTCGCTTCCTTCGCGGAGGACGAGATTTAGAAGGGGAGTTTGATAGCGGGCTCGTGAGGCGTATCACTACATCAGCGCTCACTGAATACGAACAGATTTTTCTTGCTATTGCCAGTTGAGGCCCGTCCCAAGATATGTAGCCTACAGTTTGCTCTGGAAAGACGGATGATCGAAAGTTTCATCGAACATCAAACAGAAATCTGATGATTGCGCAGATTAGCCTAACCCCTGTTCATTTTCATCGCTTTACCCTCCATCTAAGTACCCACTCGGTTGGTTAAACTCACTCGGTAGGTCAGAACTCGAACTACGACTCTTTATGTATTCCAAACGTTCGAAAGGCGGAAATACAATGTCACAAACGAGTGACGAGTCCTTAAACCATCGTTATTTGAATGCCACGATCGCAGCAACCGCCGTGGTCATCAAGAAAATAAGACACACTGCCCCAAAGAGTACACCGATCGCCATGGGACCCAACGAAAACAAAGCCTTGCCTCCCATACTCCACAGTGATTTCCAACGTTGGCGACTGAGGGTTCACATCAGGAGCTGGAACCGTGGAGCCCGAATCCGAGTCGCTCCACCAAGGAGTTCGCCAGATATCTCCAGACTCACGAAAAACTTCTGTGAGTGCAAGGGAGTAGTTTGACTGGCCAATTGCGGCTCTCACCCGCGACGAAAGAACGATAGCCTAGCATTCGTGATAGTGTTGAAATCGCAGTCGGTTCGCCGCAACTGTGCAGTTGACAACGTACAAGTTGACATCGGAACGGACTGGGGGCTCAGACCTTTCCACGTGCTATGTACCTTGAGCATGGGGGCTCCGGAGTCCGTTTAACGAGCACCGATGAGCGCCAATGAAGGGTCATGCTGTCGTTTATCGCGTGGTCCTCCTACAACTCGAATAATTACACAAGTGGGAGAGGAGCGATTGGCTTCTTGCGCTGAGTGTCATGCCCAATAGAGAGGCAGCGAATGAGTGGAATTGAGCTTACAACGAAGAATCAAGATGAAAGGCAGCTAGGACACCCACAAGTAGCAGTCCGAAATAACGTCAGATTGTCACGATAAACATCAGCTTAGACCTGAGAGAGACTTTAAACTAATTGAAAAACACAGGGACGAATAGACGTACCAATTCCGATTAAACCAGGTCTCAGCATGGGAATTTGAAGTTCAAGCTTGGGTCTTGGTTCCAACCCACCTTCTTCGGCTCTCCTCCCGTCATCCCACTCTCCTTCTTGCCCCCCGTTCCTATATCCTCTTCTTCAACCATAGCAGCACGGGTTGTGTCTGCTGGCTGTTCAAACGACCACAACGTCAAAGGCCTCGGAATTTTCCCTACAGCGGAAAGCCCTGGACCCCAGCTTCCTACCAACGTTTGAGCTGGCAGGCGACGAGGACTGACGATGCAATTGCGATCCCAACGCTTCACAGCATAAGGCCCACCACCGCATCATCTACCCTGTGGGCAGCCAGTCGATTAGCTCATCATAAAAAATGGGTGGGAAGCCACGATCGTACTGATAACGAAAAGTAAGCCATGACAGATCGCGGAGGGAGTGGAGATGGGGTGGGTAGATGGCGCTGACGATGATCTAACCGGCGAGGACAAAACCAACAGTCTTTCCGAAGAAAAAGAAAGATAAACTTGAGCGGGAATGGTGGCTCAAAGAATGATTAATGAGAGTTCGCACCTGCAAGATTTACCAGAGTAACTTCCGCATGCATGACTATGATTTCCTTTACACCACTTCCATAGTCTCCCCATCGCTATTCGCCTCCAATAAGTTGTTGAAGATGCTTGGGCGGTCGTAGAATCACCCCGAAGCCAAAAAACTGCGTCCAAGAGACGCGTATCCTAAGATACTTGAGCGACTGACAGACGGGGCGAGGATTGTAATGATTCACCTTGATATGATTCTAGTCGGCGAGCTGAATTTATTCGTTAGCTATGTCGCGAATTCGAGGGTTAGAAGACTCACCGCCAGCGAGAAAGAGTTGAACGGAACAGCCATCTAGCGTTGTCGGACAATAATAAATTAATGATGGTCGTCGAGGACAACGTTGACGTCGATCAGAACTTGTTGATCAAAGTTTGGCTTCGTCTTGGCTTTGTCACTAGTAACTAGTAGGTACTATGCCCTACCAGCACCTCGGCGCACCCCAGCCAAAATGGGGACCGTCTGACCCCCCGAAGAGTCGGCTACTAGCCTTGAGGCTGGTAGCCTGGGAACGATCACCGCATCATTCGGCAAAGCCCGTCAGCTCATCAGAGACTCTGCTCTACACAAGTCTACACAGCAACTTACGTAGATTTTTTGTCGCGACAACCTACATCTCAAAAAAAAATGCCATGAATTTCGAAAACAGGGATACTTTCAAATTTCAAACGACTGTTGTGAAAGATACCTCAATTTTTTCTATAAATGACACGGAGTGACGGAATCAACACCACCAAACAGTTACCAAATAGAATGTTAGAACTTAGCGCTGTATACGCTTTATGATACGCATTTTGTGGCGACGGTAACGGATTCCACGAGGAATAACTTTACATTGTTCTAATACAAATGGATAGTGAAAGGTATAAAGAAGAACTTACAAAGTCAAGCTAAGCATCAACCAATCAACAACCAATAACCACAAAACTAGCAAGTAACAAGTCCAGCACCCAACTTAAGCATGATGCATGATGTGTTATATGTGTCTAATGCATTCAATGACTCTTCATATATGTGGAACTGAATGTTTGCGAGCAGTGTGATAATTACAAGAGGCTCGGAAACGAGACGCGACATGATACATTAACGCGACGGACCCTTCACTACGTCACGTTCAGCTATGGCCGCACGTGAGGGCATCAGCGGCGTTTTCCGAGGGAGCGTCCAGGCTTGTAGCACTGAGGCTCGTGGCCAGGTCAGCGGGCGGTCCGACATTCTGCCAAAATGTGTGACAATCAGTGACTGCCGGCTCGTAGGGTGCGCCGAGGTGCTGGTAGGGCATAGTACTTACTTACTTTCCACGACCCTCAATTATCGACAAGCTTAGGACTTAGAATCGCCGCTATCAACGAGCCGCGTCAATTTATTGAAAAAAGAAAAGGTATCAAGCGAGTATTTTGTCCGTCTAAACGTCCCCTCTCCGCTGAACGAATCAAGAACGAATAGTATCCCGACTTGTCATGCGACAGACCTCGAAGCTACTCGGAAGCACGTTGCCGTAGAGATGGTATTTGTTGGGGATGCAGCCATGGATTGGATCGTAAGACTAGCAGACGCCGTGCATGTTTTGAAGATGCATTAGTGTGTGTATAAGTACTCGGCAACGGTCTTGATACGACGGACGCCTTAACGTCGAAACGTGTGTCTATCTCCTCGTTGGTAGTTGCTCTAAACGTAGCACCTCCAGGCCCTTGTTAATCCTTCTCTTTGTTGAAAATAATCCCAGAAAATGAAACGATGACCGCTGCTTTTCGACAAAAAATGGATCAAAAATGGCTACGGTGAACTTGCTACTAGGTTCAGGACTTCCAATTACAACAAGATACCCTGCTCTCCAACCCAGGAAACACGGGCACAACGAAGGACGATAAAACGACGTAGCAACCATAACATCCTAGCCCGATCGCAACCAACGCACCCGCCGACCACACCAATAAGAAGACCCACAAAAAAATCCACATGAAAAAACCTGTTTCATCCGGTCCTACTAACCCGCCCTGCCAAGTCTTGAACATACCATACGACCACATCGTGGACCATGCAAATGGTGGGAACAGGGCCGCTGCATGAACGATGGTATGCAATGTTATCCTGAACGCGGAAAAGACTGGGATGTATCCATTAATTTCGGTTCTGTGCGTCATTTCAAGGAAAGAGAAACTTACGAAGGTCGCAGATCACTTGAAGACGCGGCCCAGGATCCTTGAATGGGGAAGTTGCCTCTTTGAAAAGCGAGGATGCCTTTCGGAGCCACTGGCTTCTCCCAGAATTTCCTTCTTTTACACCAAGAATTTCAAGTTCTCCTTCAACGGATACTTGGTCATGTAAAGGAGTATACGATGGTCGCCAGGCGGCAAACAGAGGCTCAATTTGTTCCGTGTACCAAGGCCTTAGCACTTGAGAGAACTTCCGCACGATAGGATCAACAACCAATCTCACATATGGGGCTATAAAGTAACCCATTGAAGCCACGATCGCAAAACATCCAACAATCCCGATGATGAAAGCGATGGATGCCATGACTGTCCAAACACTAACGGCGACGGCGGCGAATAGAGAATCGAACCATGACAGTTGAACAGATGACTTCTCAGGCGGTGTTGGTGGAGGGGTGGAGGGCGTATCACTTTTGTCGAAGCCCAAGATGCCTCGAATCCCGGCAAACCATAAGGAAGCCCATCTTTCTGCCAGGACGAGCGCTACGAGGTGGCTAGCGACGATGAGGACGATCTTCAGAAGGGTGACGACTTGGCATCTAAAATTAGTTTGAGGCGATTGAAATGAAAGGCGAGTGCTTACGAAATGGAACAATTCCTTTCACAATCTCTGATAGCTTGTCACTGAATGCTTTTGAACTCCATGAAGCAGTCGAGCAGCTTGGTTTGACGTCAACGAGGTAAATTGCGTCCGAATCATCTGATTCGAGTTTTATGGGCGAAACTGCTAGTTCTAAGTCGTTAAAGGGCTGGGTAGGAACGACCATTGAGCTCCAAGTCGGAACTACTAGCACTTAGAATGACAGGAGGAGCCTCAGAAACAGCAAGGAAGGTGTGCAAGTTGTGGTTGTGAGAAATCTTGATGGCGTGTGTGTGTCATGTGACGTTGAGGCTGTGTTAAGAAAGATTATAGATAAGATAAGAAAACATTAGACGAATTTCAAACGAATATGAGGAAGGTTTGTATGGGGAGGAGGGGTGGAAGATGAGTGCCGAGCAGTAACCAATTTTCGTGGAAGCCACGTATGAGAGGGATATCATGTCCATCTTCTTTCCCCCATAAATAATTATCCGTCGTATTTAGTCTATGTATACCTCCTAGCACTGAGTTAGGCTACGGACAATGAGGAGCCTTTTGCTTTGTCATTTGTGTCGTTCAGGCGGTCATTCTGAAAACACTATCGAATCGGTATATTTATTTACTGCATCCCAGCCAACAAGTCAATATCTAGTATCTCGTCGGGTCGAGTCTCGGTCTCTGTTCAGTAAGAATTTATACAAGGCTGCGTAGCAAAAGAAGTGATTTCATACCATGATATTATATCGTCGGATGGAACTGTTCAGTAAAATGTTATTAATGACGGATGGAGAGAAAAAAATGTGATGTTCTTCACCAGGGTTTTTACAGCGGGTTAACCTTGGAAATGTTATTAAAGATATAGAAACAAAAAGGGGATGTTCCTCACTAAGCGTTTTTACAGCATCTCCAGCATGATGTTCCATAGGTTTCATGCCATGGGAACCATCCATCGCCGCATTTTTCGACTTCCGGAGTGCAGTAGCCAGTACAATAAGACTTGCCGCCTGGGTTCGGGGCGGAGTAGACGAGTGGGGCAAGGCAGAGGAGTATAGCGGTCAAGGTGAACTTCATGGTAATCTGGTTCTAGACGGTGGGTGAATCACTTGGGTTTGGAGAAATGTTGTTTTATTTTGAAACCCATTCGACGCGTTCCTTTATAGGGTATTTGCACGGAGGCTTTATGAAAGCCATATCGCGAGGTCTTGTCGTCCCCGATTTGTTACCGAAGTAATACCCGTCACGTATCATGATCATTGCAGATTCACTGGTTCCGGAATAATATTCCAACAACGGCACATTTAAACTATATTTTTGGAAAGGCCCCGTTGAGGGCTTTTTTGTAGTATAAATTTGGATTTTATAAGCTGTAATATTATGCCGAAGTCACTTAGCCGCGCAAACGTCATTGGATCACCATATATTAATACACCTCACACAAACCATAACCTCACTCGGAAATCTCGTCGTTACGGTTCAAGTATTTGTGGTCGAGAAAACCGATTTTAATGCCATATACTTTATAAAGACAGTGGGAGATTCAGGCTCTGAATGTGTTTGAAGAGTTTGACAAAGCTGACCGAATATACAACACGCGTTAGTGACAATCAAGATCAACAAGCGTCGCTCTGTCTATTCTGAGCTCCCCGAGTGTTTGAATGGTTTGGCTGAATGTCGGGAGTCGGGACAATATCGGGATGCTTGCTTCTGAAGATCGAATGCTGCAAATCCTCGGTTCAAGTAAAGCTCGCACGCGGAGGCTTTGTAAAAGCGATATTGGAAGCGAATAAATCACTGGAGACGCAGGCCACGAATTGAATTGCTTGGTTGAATGTCGGGAGTCGGGACAATGGATACCTTCCCGTAAGAATCTGAAGACGTCTGAAGATTTCAGAATCGGAATTCAGATTGGTTGCAGATTGGTGTTGATCAATGTTTGGCCAGACCTGAGATCTGAGACCGTACACGTGATTTGCTCTCGCCTACGGCGTGAGCGCTGATGAGTGAGAGGACCCCACACAGAAACCTCATCCACATTCTACCCATTAAACTGACGCCTTTGTTGTTGCGCCAATGGCGTACGGGTCTCCGCCTTTCTAGTTATGGGTCTGAGGAACGAGGAATCGTTCCGTGATTCCGTGAATCTCACCTTTTTTCGTTCCCTCATCAAACTGGCACTGCACTACAGTAAGTAATAAGAAACCTTCTCCCTCTCCGATGAAAGAACCTCCGTGACAACACAAAGTTCAGTGAAACTTTGTTCAAGTACTCTCAGCCAACGTACGGATGACATATGGACCGCCAAGCTCGTCTAGTTCGAGTAAACTGTATTTGTAAACGACGGTCATTTTTCCTACTTCAGAAGCGCTGACAAGTTTCACTCCACAGTTCAGTTCACCTCTCCATGTCGTGAAGTCTCTAACTATCACCATGTTGACGACGACAGCGAGCTTCCCCCAAGTTTGGCTCGTGATCCCTCCAACGTCACCCTTTTTCGTTGATGCGTCGTATCGTAGTGAATTCAGAAAGGCGCGTTTTGGTGGAGGAAATTGTCAGCTGAACTAGTGAGTTTCCATGTGAATTATCCGTAACAATCGTCTAACACAAGAACGCCGGCATCTGCAAGGTTTTGCTTCCAGAGGGCGCTGCGAACACGTTGTCTTGATTTGAGCAAGGACCCACATACACCCTATAACGCGCCTTTAAATCAGATCTAGAACTCGGCCTTCACAAATTAGCTATAAACGATGGCTACGTGTAACCTACCGAATCGGCCCGGCCGATGGCACAGGATTGGGATGCTGTGACGCAAGATGGATGGTTGTCCCCTGTTCAAGGTTCCTTACAGCCGTTTTCATAACGATAGGCCTAATCTCGACCAAATACACGTACGGGCGGAATCTAAAATTGGACGTGTAAATTGTCGGATGATGACTCTATTTAGTATAACTGTAGATCTATCGTGCTCGTCATCCCTGAAATATATGCTGATTTTCGTTGACATGATTAGAATTCGAGGTCCGACTGTATCTGTAATTTTGAACTTTTGGCCTATCGTTATGAAAACGGCTGTAACAACAGTTGAGTTTAAGCTCCTTACTTGCCTATATTCTCATACCGCTGTGCTCAGGGGTCGAATCCTTTCTCGTATCTCCGCTCGTCACTACCTCCACGTCGTGGTGACTGAAATGATCCACCTAGCTCCCTGCTCGTCATTTTGCTTACAAATATTTCTTGTCCCAACGAAACGGCTGTACGCTAGCGGAGGCGTACAACAACCTTATACCCCCCTCAGGCTCCGGCTTCCCCTGGACTGTATGGGCCTCCATCCAAACTGGTCCGAATCTCGAAATAACGCGTAGTCACTTTGTCAATACGCTGAGTGATTCCCCGAGCATCATGGAGGGGAAAGCTCCGCGCAATGCCTACAAAAACGATTGTCTTGTTCCTCGTCATGATATCAGCTTGGAGAAATTGAAGAAATTCTGGGAGTCTAGCTTTGCGGTGTCTTCGCTTCGGGATTCTGTCTGGAGAACGGGGACGGGGGATGGGGGACGGCTGCATACAGATATCAGTGACCAGTTTGGATTAGGAGGGAAAACAGGGTTAGGTGAATGTGCGCACGAGGGATTCTATCTACAAAGGTGTGTCGGAACTTCGTCGACTATCCACTGGGTGCTCACTGATATCGTTCCCCTCAGTTTTTTCGTCATTCGTCCCACCCAACGATTTTTACCCCGCATATATACTCAAGGCAGGCATTTTGGGGACATTCTTAGACCGGAAAACCCCTATAACAACGACGGAGGTTAGTCAATGTTGGTAGGAACGAGCTGGGGACTAATGCACCTTCAAAACGTACACCGCGTCTACTAGTTTTACGACCCTATCCACAACAGCATCCTGAACGAATACCATCCCAATGACAAGGTGTTTCTAAGTAGCTTTGAGGCCTGACGTCAAAAAAAGAAAAGAAAAAAAAAGTCGGGATGCTCTCTAGTCATTCAGCAGAGAGGGGACGTTTAAATACTCACTTTATACCCCTTCTTTTTTCAATAAATTGACATGGTTCGTCGATAGCGGCGATTCTGATTCCTAAGGTGGTCAGTAGTGATGATGGAAAGAGTGGTGACGAAGCCAAACGTTGATCAACATGTTCTGATCAACGTCAACGTTGTCCTCGACGGCCATCATTACCTCTGCCAGCTTTGCTCCCCAATCAGTAACCTCTCGCGTGTCTCGACTATAGGCTCGAATTTCCTTCTAGGACATACTATTCATTTGGGGTCTCTTGGGAACGCTAGATGGCTGTTCCGCTCAACTCTTTCTCGCTAGTGGTGAGTGTCTAACCCTGCTAACCCTCTAATTCGCAGCATGACTAACTAATAGTTCCAGCACGCCGACTAGAATAGTATCGAGGTGAATCCTTCCTCAATCCTCGCNCCGTCCGTCAGTCACTCAAGTATCTTAGGATACGCGTCTTGGACGCAGCTATTCGGTTTCGGGATGCTGCTCAGACCACCAAGCATCTTCAACAACTGCTTTTGGAGGCGAATAACGATGGGGAGACCTTAGAAGTGGTGTAAAGGGAATGCTAGCTGCATGCGGAAGTTACTTCGGTGAATATCACAGGTGCGGACTCTCTTTAATCATTCTTTGAGCCACCATTCCTGCTCAAGTTTATCTTTTTTTTTCATTCGGAAAGATGGTTGGTTTGGTCCTTGCCGCTTAGATCGTCGTCAGCGCCATCTACCCCACCCCCACTCCCTGGAATTGGCCAAGCCTTGGGGAAATACACACAAGGCAACGCAACGATCATCATCGCTGGGAGGAATCGCGCCACCGCTGATGCCATCATCGCCAAACTCCCCAAGCCAGCGACCCCTGGTGTCTCTCACGAGTTCATCGAATGCGATGCGACCCTCATGAAGAACGTACATGCTACGACCAAGGAAATCCTCTCGCGCCATCCGAAGATAAACTTCCTGGTCATGTCCCCTGGGTACATGACGTTGAAGGGTCGAGATGAGACGGAGGAGGCGATCGATCGGAAGTTGGCGCTGAATTACTATGCCAGGTGGACTTTTGCGAATGGGTTGCCGCCTGCGTTAAAAAGAGCAAAGGAAGACGGGGAGGACGCGAAAGTGTGTTCGGTGTTGGGCGCTGGGAAGGGTGGGGAGATTGACGTTGAGGATTTGGGATTGAAAAAGTCATTCTCTGTGGCCAAAGCCGCGCTTGCTTCGATCTCATGATGGAGGTGAGTGACAAATTTTTTTCTCATGATTGAGTACTCAGAAATTGTACAGGAACTCGCTGAACGAAATCAAGACCTCACCTTTATCCACGGTTTCGTCCGCACTAACCTTCTATCCTCCGCTCAATCGGCGATCCTCCGAGCGGCCTCCGGTATCATAAGTGGTCTGACATACGCAGTTTCGACGGCCCCTGAAGATTGCGCCGAGTATATGTGGCATGGGATATTCAATAGCACCAAAGGTGCATTCGGCAGAGCCTCGGAGGCTTTGCCGAAGTTCCTTTATTTATAACGAGGCAGCGAAGAAGAAAGGTGCCTTCAAGTCCCCCCTTTTGATCTTTCAATGAGGTTCAGCACATTCATTGCCCTCACCGCTCTTTTTATTCCTGCCTGCGCCTATGGGGCGATCTATTCACTCTCCGATGAGGTTTACGGCCCAGGCTTCTACAGCTTCTTTGAATGGGA
>NW_001889929.1:31091-33539 GCF_000143565.1 Laccaria bicolor S238N-H82 | reverse complement strand
ACAGGCGGTTGGCCGTAAACTAAGTTTAAGCTAAGTCGAGTCCACTGAAGATGCATATAACGGGCCTGTGCTAGCATGATATTGAAAAAACTTGTTTAAAGACGGATCATCCTGGGTAAGTAGCTACACTGATGGCTACTGACGGTACAGAATGAGAGGGCATTTCTTCATTACTGTGCATGTGATAAATCTTCAAAAGTGACTCTTTAATGTGTAGGCCGAGAAAGAAAGTGAAGCGTCCGAGTGGTGTAACTCATTCAGAGAAGGAAGAGGCACTTGGCCTGGGGCAGTGTGGGGAGTGTAGGGTGTGTCGACGTAGGTGATAGTACTCTTGGTTTGGACCGTCCGTGTCCGAAGCTGGAAGGTTGCTGCCCTTCAAAATCTGAAAATTGATGGGGTGTCACTTTTTTTTTTCGGCCTTCGGCCGGACACCCCCCCCTCCTACCCTTGGTGCGGGATCCACGTCCCGCTACCCCCTTGGCCTGATGGTGATTTCCGTGCAGTTTGATGGGAATGGTCCAGATGAGATCGCAACTCAGCTTAACCAAGTTATCGTTGAGTTATCGCCTATAAAAGGAGAGCTACGAAATCGCGAGCGGAGAAAGTTTGTTTTCGGCGAACCCTCGATCAAAATTTAATCATATTTTTTGTTGAGTTTCTGAGCCTATCTAATTCTATCTACTTTTGCGCCAGTCCCGGATTACGGAGGCAAAGCTCAAGAGCCCTGACGTTTATTTTGCGAGGCCCCGGATTAGCCTCGCCAAAGCCTCGCTGTCGTTGATCTTTCATGGGCCGTAATCGGATAATCCCGGTCCGCCGATTGTGTGTGGTGTTCTAACTGCACATAATCGATCTTCAAAGTATTCAGTAAGCATTCAATCTATGTACATAAAACATCTCGCTTGCACAGATTCAAGTTCACCGTCAGTTGTTGACCTTTGTGTGGCTGTCGTCTCCCCAATCAACAAAGCAAAGTAGGAAACATTCTCGAGCTGGAATTGAGCTGGAACGCCCTCCTTTCGGCCGAATTACGATGATAGGTTGATGAAGTCGTTTTTGTCCCTCTCGCTGTAGAGTCACTCGGAAGCAAGGTCAAATTTCGCGAAGAGGCTAGCGTTGCCGAAGTTCGGTTCAGTCCGGTTCAGACCCCCTTTGGTCCGAACCTGAACCTGAACCTCCTACAAATTTTCCGAGCCTGAACCGAACCCGAACTGTGCGTTCGGTTCAGGTTCGAACCTTCTGAACCTTGTAATTTTTTTAAATCAAATTTTTCACCTTTTTTTCGTGTCCAAACGCTTCGAAACACATGTGTAATCTCTAAAAATCAGTTATTTATGCAATGCCGTGGCACAAACCATGTTTGATAAGCCAAATAGATATTATACAACAGACCCCAACAAGTGCACGTGTGGGAAAGCAACCCGAAATATGGCCATCAACCATCACCCAGATGAAGGATTGATACTTTACATTTAAATACTGTAGTTGTTACAGATCACAATAGTTTTGAACGAAAAAATTGCAAAAAAATGTCCAAAACAGAGGGAAAGTAGGCCCACCAGTGGCTAAAGGTTCAGAGGTTCAATTCAGTCCGAACCTGTTCTCCAGAAATTTTCTGGAGCCCGAACCTGAACCTGAACTTGAACCGAACTTTGTGTTCGGTTCAGAGGGTTCGGGTTCGAACCGAAGTTCTGGACTGAACTTCGGCAACACTAGAAGAGGCATAGGCTACAGGTGGCAGGTACGTTCATTTTCACAATTTACTACTTTTTGGAGTGATCTTAGTAACTTGAAGTTTGCGGTAGCGCATCTGGCTAAGTTCCTCTTCGCCGGTCATCCTTTCTCAATCCTCGGCAATTCTATCCTGCTTGGGTTACTGTGTTGGCAAAGACGACGGACACCTGGGGGCCTGCTATGGCTCTGGATTCCTAATTTTTTCAGGTCGCGTCAAATCCCAGCTGGCATCTGGTTCCAGAGTATCCTCATTTGGCCTCGCTTCTAGTGTTTGAAAGTTAGGTTAGTTACAGAAGGTTCCGAATTTCGAGAGTCCGAACCGCCGCCGATCCGCCTGTCCGCTGTCTGGTCCGCACGGCACCTGCCGCCACCAAACATGGTCACGAGCCTCTTCACCTTTGCGCCAACTTTGCGCCGTTCGTGCAGCGAGACTTGACAGTCACTGTGGACCTTCTAGTGTTATCCGCCGAGTTTCCACTACAAACCCTAACATGGGTGCCAGAAATCCAGTGCTACGCTCAACCTGCGACCCTCATCGCCAACGCGAACCTTCGTGACCAGCTTGGCTTCGATTAGAAAGGTGCTGATGGCAGCGACGTATGCTCCTTTCGTTCTGTTCAATGAAAATGCTGACAATCTTCTATTGGCCTCACAATACCGGCCCAATGCTCACATATCTAGCATCTTGCGGGTCAACGACCCGTGACAACAAAC
>NW_001889929.1:9650-31041 GCF_000143565.1 Laccaria bicolor S238N-H82 | reverse complement strand
CTATCCTGCTTGGGCTATCGTGTTGGCAAAGACGACGGACACCTGGGGGCCTGCTATGGCTCTGGATTCCGAAAAATTTTCAGGTCGCGTCAAATCCCAGCTGGCATCTGGTTCCAGAGTATCCTCATTTGGCCTCGCTTCTCCGCATTCTTCTGACATCATCATTCCTTCAAGGTTTTGTCCGTATCCCACATCGTTGCTTTCAAGCTTTTCCATTGGTTCCTAGACCGCTTCGGGGTTGCAGGATTACTTTTTGTCTAATTTCATGGATTACGTTGCCTTGGTATGGAGACTAAAGGTCGGCCTCAAGTAAGTTTATGTATGTACGTCTGTTTCTAAGGTTATGGAAACATCTGATTCCGTGTTCAATTGCATCTCTCTGGGTAAACTATATAGCCATTCAACTTAGTTCTCTCGCGCTCTTCTGCCCTCTCCCACCTTATCGATTCTCTGCCCAATCCTTCGCAGGAGACCATTGTGTCCCCATCTGGTATCATTCTAACCCCACGGGTTACGAGTTCAGCGCTCTCCATGCAAAGAGCTTCTTGTCTTTGGCTGCTCGTCTTCTACGGCACCTCCGGTTCTTCCCCCTTTTCCACGATAAGGGAATCTCACTTCTCTCAAAGGTGTACGACAAGTAGGCCGCAGTCAACATACCCTTGAATCATGTCACGGTAGCTGACCACAACGACAATTCGGAGGGATCTAAATCTTTCTGTTGCGGGTAGGATCACTATCATTGATCGCCCTAGCTTCTATGTTGACTTGAAACTCCCGTCACCCCCCAGCACAAGTCGCCCTCGCGACCTTACGGCAAGAATATATCAATGTTTTTCAGCCTCCTATTGGTTTTTTTGCAGGCACTTCTCCTGTTGTTGCACTCACTGGATGGACACTCGAACATTGAGGTCCCCAGATATCAGCTGTTTGCGGTGTCGACTTTTGGTGGGTGATAATTCCCAGGGGATATCGCCGTGCTTATTGGCGGCCGTGGAAGAGGATGGTGCAGCTTTTGCGTGATCTTGGTGGTGGTGGTGGTGGTGGGATTGACAGGATGGATTAGGTCAAGCTGAGGCAGGATGCTGAGGGCGATAGGGTTGTGCAAAGGATTTTGGACCATGATGATACAGTCATACCTATCTTGGGAGAGAAGTATTTGGAATCTACCCCTGCACCGACCAATGCGCTGTTGAACCATTATATCAGGGAAGCTGAAGCCCTGACTCAGTCAGAGGGGGAAGAAAAAGAGGGTGCTGTTGAAGAGCAGCTGGAGACAATGAAGGTGCTGGAGGAGATATTGGGGTTGATGTGTGGAAGGTCAGAGGACCAAGAAGAAGAGATGTATGAATTGCAAGAGCTGGCTCTGGAGGAACTGGGAGAGTTGTGGAGATGGCACAGAAGATGGATAATATGAGGCAGGAACAGGTGGAAAAGGTGGGGGAGGAAAGATAGGAGGTGATGGGGGATGTTGGAAATTTCCCAGGTGCCTGATAAGTAGTGTTCGAAAGTCCGGTTAGGTCCGGTTATTGGGTGCCCAGGGGCTCTAACCGAGACCGGGTTAGCCTTTGTCCCGAAACCTAAAATAACCTAACCGGACTGCAACTAACCGGTTACGGTCGGTTATTTGCAGCTACTAACCAGTTAGGACCGAAAAATAAAGAATCAGTTATAACAAGGCAAATATGCTCATATGTATCTTGATAGATATTATTTCTGCATATTCTAGCTTTAAAACGAGCCCAAGAACGCTAAAATCGGTGAAGAATTGACATATTTATGCAATTATCCTTGAAAGTCTACACATTTGAGTGATATTTTAGAGATTTGACTGTAACTTAGTCAAATTTTAAGCGTTTTCGACGTTCTCAAGTGCGTTTTGAAGGTGTATAATAGGGCTGGTTATAACCGGTTATTTAACAGTTAGTTAACCGCAAAATAACCGGTTATTCCATTTTCGAAATCAACTAACCCTAACCGCGGTTAGGTTAGTGTTGCAGTTAGGTCCGGTTATTTTCCGGTTATTTTCTGGTTAACTAACCTAACTTTCAAACACTACTGATAAGGCTCCGGCCTTGCAATGTTGATCGCCGACATAATCAGGCTGGATCCGACCCTTGCCAGCCCTTGTCATTTCATGGCAAGCCTGAGGAGATGATGCCAGGGAAATCCGGGGGCGATTGCCTTACAAGGCGACCATATGTCTGATGTAATGATTCCTTCCATGTTACAAGCCTGATGATCTCTGGTAAGGTGTGATAAGGCAAATCAGGTCTGATAAGATTAGTCCAACCTCGTGATATAGGCTCCAATTGCCTCTCCAGCCAACTCAAGGCTATGAACCAATTACTGGTGTTTTGTGTGTCTTATAAGGTTACCTGTATCCTTTTGATCATGTTCAGCTGAAAATGATACCAAATTCCATACAGAGAGTAAAGATATGGTGTTGTGAGGTAGGCTTAAATACTAGATATATGATGGGCCTTGGGAAGTTTCTTATATGCCTTTGTAGTGTAGTGCTACGTTACAACTACAAATTTGTAGTCTTCACGTGAGGATCGCACAAGCCCTGAGGTTTTTGGTTCAATCCTTACTTGTTGCTTTTTAACTTGCCATGTAACATTGTTAAGTCTACATCGTGACTAATTGTCATTTGGATAACCTTATCAGGTGATCTTATTAAGTTAACCCAAAACTTAATAAATTAACTGCAACATCGTAAACCATTATTAGGTTGGGGGTGCCTTGGGGGCCTAATAATCCTTATTAGGCACCAGGGAAATTTCCGACAGACCTCATGGATGAAGTTTCCGAGTCTAGCAAGACCTTGGTGAAGCTGTTTAAAGAAACAAAGAAATAGAGCAAGGCAAATGCATGAGTTGGTAAATTGTATACATAATGATAGTAAACTCCACAACATCCAAAGATTGGTATGACAATTTCAGTTCCACAAGACCTGGCTGCAAATTCAACAGTCAGTTGGTTATGTCAAAGGGGTAGGTATCAGTCCCATAGAACGACACCTCTTTAACATGATGCCAGGCATGCTCGCCTGGAGGGCTGTCATCTGGACCCACTTGAGAGGCAGTGGCTGACAAGGGTTTCAATTAAGTTGATGTGTTTAGAAATCAGGAAATGCACCTGTGCATATAAGACCTGCATGGCAACTGCAACCTTGATAGTCAAGCTCCACGTCCCAGTGATCAAGTCCTTGACATCCTTAAAAGTTAAGGCAGACACTACAAACACCTTCTCCTTAACCCAAGGAGATACCTAAACCAGCTCAACCCCTTCTTCAACACGAAGGTCATCATCAAACCAACGAGGTTTGGAACCAACCAACCAGCCCAGTGATGACCATGATCATCCCCTTCTTCTGTTCTTGGAAGAAACCCCCAGCCCTCTTCAATGCAGGTGCGGGATTGACACAAGTCACTCGCATGAGAATGAGTGAAGCGGCAGAAAGGAAGGTGTAGAGGATCTTGGCGGTAATGAAGGTGTACATAAAGAACAGGCCTCTGATGTGTGCAAAGTATACTACGGATACAGGTGCGTAACTTTTGTTGAGCGATGGCAGAGGAGCGCTGAGACTGGAGCTGAGAGGTACGTAAGCAGTGCAAGCACATTTTCAGCCATATGCTAGGAAAGAATAAGTAAGGTTTGGCGCCAAAGGATATTGAGATTGATAACCTTACCTGCCCAACTCCAATTTCGATGTTCTCCACAATATCCTTCCGCATGTGGTACAGATAGCTATTTCTGATTACAGCCATCTATACGAATCCATGGACTGGTAGTCCCATAGAGAAGTCAAGATGGCTTACATCAAGACCGGTAACATTCAAGTAGGTTTCGGGCTGCTGGAAATCAGTGCTAAGGATGGTGAGACCTTGATAGTGTTTGAAAGTCCGGTTCGGTCCGGTTTTTTGATGCCCAGGGGCGTTAACCGTAACCGTAACCGGTCTGCATTTTCCCCAGAAGTCAAAAGACCAGACCGGACCGCAAAAAGACCGCAGACCGCGGTTTTTTGCGGTCTATAGACCGGTTTCGGTCTGCATCGGTTTTAACTGGTTTATGACCGGTCTTTAGGCCAATATTTTTAAATTATTAATCGGTAAATTTATTAACATTTTTAATAGCTTCAAAACGAGCCCAAGAACGTTAAATTCCGTTAGGAATTGGTGCTTCTATAAAATAAGTCTGGTACATCTATTATTCCCCAAAGTAATTTACATTTTAATTCATATCTCTCTCGTTTTTTTACCAAATCATACGTTCTTGGGTGCGTTTTAAAGGGTATTTAAGGGGCTACAAAAGACCGGTCCAAACCGGTCAAAACCGGTTCACGTTAACCGGTCTTTTTGCGGTCTTTACATTTCAAAAATAAAAGACCGTAACCGCAGGTCCGGTCTTTTGCGGTCTTGGTCCGGTCTGGTTACGGTCTTTTTCCAGTCACGAGACCGGACTTCCAAACACTAGACCTTGATGCCAATAGGAAGAGGAATACACCTCACCCAAGGCTCAAGATATAAACAAACACACTCTGAAAGGATGATTGCCAAGCTGAAAATATCGTTTGCAAAAGTTGTTCCATACGGTCTGTTAGATTGATCATCAGAGCATCTTGGACAAGGGGGTGCGGGGATTAAAAATAAGGACCAGATGTCGAAATTAGACTTGGGCTGAACCAACCACCCAACGTAATCAGGCACACATCCATTTTGGGAAATATGATGTCATTCACATGCCACCTTTTTCCCAGCAGGCTGCAAAAACCCATTTTTTGAGCTCCCCTGAGCTTGAAATGAAGTTGGCCATAAAATTCACTATTGAAATTGAACTACTAAGCTGCCCACTAAATTAAAGTAAATCACTGTATGGGCCTGCTGTTTTCAGGCAGGAAGCTCCAAGTTTGCTGTTGTAGGGAAAGGTATTTCACAACATGTGATCTCAATTCCAAGTCCTACCAAGGGGGCCTTGGGATTTGAATGCCAGACCAAGGGTTGGGGTTGGGGGTGGGTCCTTGAGCTCTTAAAAGAATTTGCTACTCAGGCCAAAAACTGGCCAAATGGCCATCACTTTCACTCTCAGTTTCTCTTCAGCTATTCTAATGTGCTTTACACACATTCCTGACTCATAACTAATAAATTTTGAATTTCTTTCTTCAATTATGTCAAATAACACATGACTGGCTGAAGATCAAGGACTCTCATGCTTCTGGATTTTAACCAAATGAGAACTGAAATGCCTTTTCGCAACTTATATAGGCACACTGATATATTTTTGTGCTTCTCCCACCTCTTGTAAAGCAAAAATGCGATATGTCTTTTTTGAAGTTGCCTTTTTCGGTCTGACATACCCATTTTAGGAAGGAGGGGTGGGGGGGGTGGTCACGTCTCATGGCTTAAAAAGATTTACTGACTAGTGTTTAAAGGTCCGGTCCATAGGACCGAAAAAAACCGGTGGACCGAACTGAACCGGACCATGGACCGGTCTTTTTTCGCTTGCAGTTGCCCAAATTTGGGGTTGGTCCAGTTGCCGGTTGCCTCATTTCAAAAATCTTTTAAAACTGTTGAAAGACCGGTTTAAATCGGTTGCAACCGGTTAAACGGTCACATGCGTTACATAGCCTTGTAACCACGTTTTCTACCTTTAATTGGGTTTTTGGTTCATCAAAAACGGTTAAGAACTGAGAAAGATATAACCAAATCCATTTTGGCACAAATACTTGTTTGTGCAACTTGTACCAGAATGACTTTAATTCTAACTCACTCAAACTTTCATCATTTTGCTTGATTCAATTTTTGGATATTGACATTTTAACTATGAAAATATACTCACCATCTATCAATATATGGTATGCATCAAATAATTTACAGTTGCCACATTAAATTTTGCCTGAGTCTTTAGGAGATGTAATTTGGTTTCAGTCATAGCTAAGTCAAACCTTCATTAAATTTCTTAATAATTGGTGGAATGATGGGTATTTATATGTTTTACTATGATTTTATTTTTTAGAGTAATAATAATTGAGACAAATGGTTTATATTGGTATGACAAATTTTATGCAAAAAGACCGGTCTGAATCGGTTTGAACACGGTCCATGGACTGCAAAAGACCGGTCCTAGGTGGTCCGGTTTGGTTCCCTCAATATCTGGGTCAGTCCTGGACCGGTTGCGGTCCATGGTTGCGCATTTTTTGGGGCAAAAAACCGGACTGAACCGGACCTGCGAACACTATTACCAACCCCATGTAAATTTTAAGGTCCTTGGGCCCCCTTGAGTCCTACATTATCTTAGAGCTAGTTTTTGGCTTCTTTATATACAGATAGACCCAATATATTCAAGCTCATGCATTCTGGCAGTTATCTGAGCACTGTCCAAGCACTGTCGTTGTTTTGCACTGAAATTTTGGTATGTCAAAAAAGAAATTAGCAGCCTGGCAGCTGAACCAACCAACCAGCCCCTGATCCGGGATTTAAATCCCGATACCCCCTTGGTCTTGGAGGTTGGTAAGCTGAATTGGGTACCTTGGGACATGGCAGGAGGCCTTGATCATTTCCTCTGATGTGGCTTGGAAGGGGAGCTTGCGGTCAGTTGTACCAGCAGCTTCAAGATTAATGGCGGCTCATACATTACAGAGGTTAATGCAAACAGCTCACGTTGGGGCAGTAGGATGTTGGGTAGAGTATAACTGTGATCCGTTCTGCAGGGATTCTTCGGCATGGTTGAAAACTAAGAGATTTCAGCACTTCAGAACATTGATGTAAACATGGAGTGGTTATCTCACAGAAAATGATCGCATGTTTTGGGCTCCAGGTAGGCATCTCAATGAGAACGCACATGCACTCTAACATTATACCAACTGAAATGGCATCATCCACAGCGCCTGGGCTTGGCTGTCCAAATGGGAGTTAACAAGCACTGCGTGCTCCTTGCCCTCTAGCGTGCTGTCTGAGACGGCGAGGCCCAGCATCTCGAAACTTTGGGCAGTAATTCCTGGAGAATATTCCGTCAGTTCAAGACCAAGAACATGAAAATCGGACAGGAACTCACAGAATAAAGTGATTTTCTGTGTATAGACTTCTGCTCCCCAGAGGATTGAACGTTGTATGTGAGCGACAACACGTAACGTCTCGCAAATCTGGGTGACGATTCCTAGAGCAAATATGGTCAGTTAGAGGCCAAGAATGTGGAGATTGAGCACAAACTTACAGTGTAGCTTAATTTCCTAGGTGTGGACCCCACTTCACCACATCTTCAAATTCAAACTGTGAACGGTAAGGCCCAGCATCTCGCAACTTTGGGCAGTAATTTCTGAAGAAAATGCCATCAGTTCAAGATCAAGAACATAAAAATCGGACAGGAACTCACAGAATAACGTGATTTTCTGTGTATAGACTTCTGCCCCCCAGAGGATTGAACGTCGTATGTGAGCGACAACACGTAACGTCTCGCAGATCTGGGGGGACGATTCCTGGAGCAAATGCCGTCACCTGGAGGCCCGAAACATAAAAATCTAGTGGGAACTCACGAAACAGCTTGACGTTCTGTGTGTGGACTTCCACTCCCCATGTATTTGAATGCTCAATGAAAACGACCACGCCTTACGTCTCGAGCATTTGGGTAGTAGTTCCTGGAGTAAATGCTGTCAGTTAGAGGCCAAGAACATAGAAATATCACTGGAACTCACAGAGTAGTTTGGTTTCCTGAGTGTGGACCCCACTCCACCACATATTTGAATGCCAAACGTTAACGACAAGGCCCAGCATCTCGCAACTTCGGGCAGTGATTCCTGGAGAGAATGCGATCAGTTTGAGGCTGCAAACGTGAAAATGGAACCAGAACTCACAGAGTACTTCACTTGTCTGTGTGTGGACCTCTGTCCTCCAAAGACTTGAACGTCGGATGCGAGCGACGTCACCAAATGTTTCGAAAAAATTGGATTATGTTTCCTGGAGAAAATACTGTCAGTTAGAGGCAGAGAACATAAAAATCGGGCATGAAATCATGGAGTAACTTGTTTACCTGAGTGTCAACTTCTACCCCAGACATACTTGATTGTTGAATGTGAGTGGCAAGGCCCAGCATCTCGTAACTTCGGGGAACGATTCCTGGAGAATATGCCGTCAATTCAAAACCAAGAACATGAAAATCGGACAGGGACTGACAGACAAACTTGTTCTTTTCAGCGGACAGTTTTTTTACCCATCACAGAATTGAATGTCGAGTGTGAAGGGCCAAGCGCAGCAGGTAGCTACGTTGAGTGGTGATTTCTGTAGTAAATGCTGTCAGTCAGAGGTTGAGAACATGAAAATTGAGCAGAAACTTACATTTTTCGGGAATAGACTTATGTCTCGAGTATGAATGACAGGGCATAACAAGGTCATGGGCACCAATACTTGCTAGGAGGAGCCAGGGAGGAGCTGGGCTCCAGTGACTTGCATATGAAGCATGGTAGGAGTGGATAAAGGGAGGCCAAGATCGGTGGGTGGGTGCGCACTAGTATCAACGATTGTTTATGAAAAAGTCTGGGCAAGTGCCTGCACAACTTTTTGGACACTGCCCAGGTTTTTTATGAAATGAGAAATGTAGGGCAAGCATTATGAAATGTGTTTCATTCCCTCCCATAGTTGTTTCATTCCCTCCCATAGTTGTTTCGTATCTATTTCATTCCTTCCCTATACTTTTTCATAACTATTTCTTTTTTATCTGGCCATTTATTTCATTGCCCCTCAGTCACATTTTTTTCCTGTTTCTTTGTTGCCTAGCCATTCATTTCATTGCCTCCCCAGGGTCATTTCTTTTGTATTTCTTTGCCACCCCAGGATTATTTCTTTCCTACCCAGTCAGCAATTTCATTGCCTCCCCAGGGTTATTTCTTTTCTACCCAGTAATTTATTATTGTTGCCTAGCTATTTCATTTCATGTTTGCCTGGTGTTGGTTTCATTCTTTTATTTCATTCTTGCCAGGGCAATACTTAATTAATTAATTATGTGAAATAACAGGGTTTTAATTGTCAAATGAGTGCAACATTTGTTATGCTTGCTAGTAGAGGGTGTGGGCCCCATTTCTACATAACTTTCAATTTGAGACCATAATATGATAAGGGTGCAAAGGGATAAGCAAGGGAAAGACATTTTACAAGGCATCACATGTATTACATAATCAAGTCCCAGGAAGATATTTACAACTATGAAATGAAATAGCTAGGCAACAATAAGAAATTACTGGGTAGGAAAGAAAGAGGAAAGAAATAGTTCTGGGGAGGCAATGAAATTGCTCACTGGGTAGGAAAGAAATAAATGAAATGAATGGCCAGGTAGAAAAGAAATAGGTATGAGAAAGTATAGAGAAGGAATGAAATAGATATGAAACAACTATGGGAGGGAATGAAACACATTTCATAATGCTTGCCCTACATTTCTCATTTCATAAAAAACATGGGCAGTGTCCAAAAAGTTGTGCAGGCACTTGCCCAAACTTTATCATAAAAGTGGTAGGTACCACTCGGGTGCGCGATCAAGGCGTGCTGAACCCATTATGTAACACACAAAGCAAAGTAGGGATCTGGCGACTGTCTCTTGATGGGAAAATGACCGTCTTTTTCGAGGCTTGCAATGGTTTCGCAACACGTGGGAAAATATTTTGGCAGGGGAATTGGGTTGTGCTGCTTTCGAAAGACAGTCGTGCTTGGGAAAAAGACAGTTCTCGTTAGGGTCCTGGCTCGGTTTGGGAAACAGGGTGAACGACAGGGTTCATGTAGGGCTGCTCACCGTGTCCGTCTTAGACGGATAGACGGGTCCGTCAGACGGGCACCGTCACCGTACTGTCTGGGCCTGTCGCAAGTCTCCTGACGTACGGTAGACGTATGGGGAAAGGCCGTCTGTTTCCGTTGAGTGACAGGCATTAACGGGGTTGACGGGCGTCACTGCATATGCGGAGTTTGAAATGAGAATTGCACCAAGGCCGCTATCGCCTTCCAACCCCCACGTACCCCGTGAACTTTTTTTCTGAAACCGGCGATCTGTCCTTCAAATATTTCTTCATGTACGTGCAGCCCCTGTTGCTTTTTCAATTTTCGGATACTTAATTTATTATTATTATCTAATTATCACTAGTTGATCACTAGGAATGAAACCTTTCAGCAAAAGCACTCATCAAGACCGAAAGATCGATCTCATCGTGGACCGTAGTAGGTAGGTATTGAGTAAATTTCTGCTTTGTATGTACTTTGCAATCAGTACTCATCTGTTTATTACATTGTGCTACTAGTAGTTTCCATCCTGTGTGATGAAGTTCGCTAAGAGACGACACGCGCACAGACAAATGCCGCCCTAGTACGAGCTAGTACGCTGCTAGATAGTAACTTTTAATACCTTTGTAATATCATTTGTCAACGTCAATACAATTGACGTCCGTCTACATCTGTTGACGGCCGTTTTATATCAGTCCATCTCCGTTTGCTTCTGCTTGGGTGACCCAGACGGACGGACGGTTGCTGGTTGAACCGCCCCTGTCGACACCCGTTGATTAGACGACTGTGTCCGTCAGATGGACGGTGCGCAGCCCTAGGTTCATGTAGTAGATATTGAACGCCAAGAGAGCACCCCTACGATCGGCATGAGGCTGAAGCGTGGTGTGCATCCTTACAAGTACAAAGGTGCACCATTAGATTTCATAACACCCATTGACCAAAATACCCATACCACTTGTCTTCTTCAAGCTGAAAGTCTCCCGTCACAAGCTTGTTGCCCGTTTTCCTCTCCTCCTGCACAAGCTCAATCGTTACACATCAACAATGGCCCCAATGGTCTTGGATGTTGACCCTGCCATCATAGTCACGGCTCTCACTTGCAAAGCCCCAGATACTGCTCTGCAACCGATTAGGTGAGTTGTAAGGCCTGAGTTTCTCGTATTTCTGTCCCACACACCCAACATACCATGCAATATGATTTTGTTAAAAGACTTCTGGCTTCGCCCTTCCTGCCTCCCTCTCCTCCGCATCCTTCACTTTTGTTCCTCCAAACTTTGACTTTTGTCCCTTTCGGACGAGACTTTTGAGTTGCTGCTCGCATTCATGTCAGTTCCTGGTCAGTTCCAAGGGAACCCCGGAGATCGAACAACAGTCACCTTCCTTCCCTGTGCAGCCATCCTCCCGCCACTGACCACAGCCGTCTGCTGTGTAGTGGCTGTATGTGGACTGAGCGCTGTTTGCCTTCGTGCAAGGCTTTTTGTGTGTTTATGTGTTTTGTGTGTTATGTGCTTTGTGGGGGTACACGGCTATATATTTAGTGTGCTCTATTCTCGTCTGAATTCCCGGCGCTTTCTCCCTTCTGGGTCGCCGCCGCCTGGGGTCCTGCGGAGCCCTGGCCTCTTGGCGAGATCGCTCAGCCTCATCACAGATCGGTCACACTTCCAGACCGTCTCTTTCGTCGGTCGCAGCCTTACTTCTGTGGATGCAGAGTGAGCATTTTCCACTGGCCACCGTCAGATCAATTTCACCCAGCACAATATTAACTCTCAAACATTCAGAGCAGAAATGGCTCTCAGATCCTGGATTAAATCCCCCCTCTACCCAGGCTTCAATAAAGTTATGCAAATGATTGAAAAAAAGATGGACAATGATTTCTTTTTGTAACACTTTATGTCACCAAAATTGTTCTTTCAATACCTCTACATAAATATCAATTGTTCTCAAAGGCATTTCTCTGAAACTGAAAATAAATACTCTCAAGATGGCCAAGGCATGCTAATACACACCCCAAAACACACTCTGTGATCAAGGCTCAGTTACAGCAGCATTATATAAAGGGAAAGACCTCAGATTATGATGTATAAATAACTTTAGTTTTACTGTACTCAATCTAGATCATATATGAATGACTTTTGTTTTAATATGAATTCTTCTGAATTTTCGCTTCATAACACAATTTTTTTTTGTAAAGAACAGACAAGAAATGAACAAGATACACTCATTTATATAACTGAAGCTACGTCCTCAGCCACTCAGGCCGTTTTACCCACGGATATATCCGTAATGTGCCTTATCTGATCTGTGGGTGGGAAAATCCATGGATCGGGTATGGTTAATACCCGGGTGTATCCATGACAGTCCCTAATCCATCATATGCACAAAACAAACTTACAATAAAAGAAGGGATCAGATCCAAAAAATGATCAAATAAATATGATCTGAATTCATATTTAGAATACACTAAATCTTGGCCCAGGAAGTTCAGCAAATTCTAAATATGAATTTAGGTCATATTTATTCATTCATTTTTTAGATCTGATCCTTTTTTTTATTGTAAGTTTGTTTTATGCATATGATGGATGTACAATTCCATCACCAAACTTATAAATTGAGAGCAAACATGTCAGGGGAACACTGGTTTTGGTCTATTCCGTAGTTTTTAGTCCCTATGTTTACACATATGTGGCCCTTCATATTCGTCACTGCCTGAAGTGTTACATTGAGTGAAAGTAGCATAGTTGGAATCATGAGTAGAGTAGAGTAGAGTAGATGTATTCTGGAGCAGTCCCAATGAGGAACAACCGGCTTCCGACAGACAACTGTAGCGCATAAATACAATTGTGCTACAGATTATACCAGACTGTCACTGTTGCGATCAGCCAACTGACCAGTACTAACCCCACCCCTGACCACAATGGAAGGGCTCATGGCTAAAACCTACTTCAAGGGGTCACTGGCAGGTCCCCCCACTGACAACCAAAACTCACCATAACCCAGGAGGAGCACGACTGACCTTGACCATCTTATCTGCAACAGAAATGGTACACTACAGGCACAGGGCACACAGCAAACACATGCTGCACAACATGAAGGCTCTACGGAGAAAGGCCAGTGGGCTGCAACAACTCAGGATGAAGGTACACTTCAACTGCGTCAAAAATGCCGAGGACATCAAACACATATTTTGCAAGGATCCCAACAACTCTCTTTTCGCCAAGTAAAAAACGCAACAAGTCTGGAGAAGGAAGAGCTAAGACTGCAGTCCGGACTCCCAGCAGGACCCGCTGAGCATCTGAAAAAAAGACACCCCTTTTCTCTGTAAGTGCTGTAGTTGTGATGTAGTAGAGCATCACATGGCAGTCATCCTCAACTTCAGTGTGACAGAAACGACATAACCTCAGCTCCTGTGGAATGGCTCTTCGCCACAGAGAATCCCATTGAAGGCAATTCACGGCAAGGGTGTGGCACAAAGTCATGAGCTGTGTCAGCACTTTGCAGTGTCCAGGCATGACAACATTGAGATAATGCTGATAGCTCAACACATCTGACAACTTGACAGGACCAGTGGCGGTGACAAGATTCTTCAACAGAATGGTTTTTTCGGAGTCATTGATGTCTGCCTGTAGAGTACATGCACAGGACACCTTGACCTCTGCTATAAGCTCTTGAATTGAGTCAGGGTCGGCAAGGTGGACAGGCTTCAGGACAACAGGGACTTGAAGGTATGAGAGTACAAGGATGATGTCCCCAACCCAAGAAGGCTTTTTCTCTGCATGCAAGAGGCAAGCAAGTCAGGCAGGACACTCTCTGCTGCCATCCACTGATGAAACCTGCATAGAGGATAAGCACAGGAACTACTCACTCAGAAGCACTGCCTAACCTGCGATCAACAAGGAGTGTCATGAACTTCAGCAGGCAGCACTCCAAGGCAATTAGACGATAGTTGTCTGGCTCCAATGCTGAATGACCGGCTTTAGAATCCTGACCAGAAATGTCATTAGCCAGATTTGAGGCACATCACATTTCTCAACACAGATGTTGAAGAGGGACACGAGATCAGGGGTGGGGAAGTTGAGAATTCTGTCATAAGAGATGCCATCAATTCCCTTTGCACCATTCAGGGAGTGCTTGTGAACTCTACATTTTGCCCAGTCAACATCTTCATCCACAAAAGGATGAGAGAAGTAACGATCTGGCATAGTATCTATGGTACAGGGCAGAATCACATTTGAAGTGAGATGGTGCAGAGCATAAAGGCACACATCAAAAGAGGATGGGAGGACAGCGGGTGGATTCATATGGAACTCAAAAGCAGACCTCAGAGACTCCAGCAGAAAGGGGAGAGAACAGAGCTTGTCATCTGTCCAACCACACACCAACTTCCAGAAGTTGCTGGCTGAGTCACACAACATCAACTTATGCATGTTCAGCCACATTTTCTTTCTTGCCCCTGCACGACCATGGTGAGATGCAGAGTTGGCATCAACATCCAGAGGAGGGTACAGAGGAAGACCCTCATGAGCAGGGGACAGGGCAAGGGGTGACAACTAGTGTTTGGAAGTCTGGTCTTGTGACTGGAAAAAGACCATAACCAGACCAGACCAAGACCACAAAAGACCGGACCTGCGGTTTGGTCTTTTTATTTTTGAGATGTAAAGACCACAAAAAAACTGGTTAACGTGAACTGGTCTTTTGTAGCCCCTTAAATACCCTTTAAAATGCACCCAAGAACGTACGATTTGGTCAAAAAATAAGAGAGATATGAATTAAAATGTAAATTACTTTTGGGAATAATAGATGTACCAGA
This sequence comes from Laccaria bicolor S238N-H82, assembly GCF_000143565.1. NCBI lineage: Eukaryota > Fungi > Basidiomycota > Agaricomycetes > Agaricales > Hydnangiaceae > Laccaria > Laccaria bicolor. Next base: position 16,479 of record NW_001889929.1, on the reverse strand, counting down.
CTTATTTTATAGAAGCACCAATTGGGAAAAGGCAGACCGGTTACAGTTACGGTTAATGCCCCTGGGCATCAAAAAACCGGACCAAACCAGACTTTCAAACACTAGTGACAACGTGGTGGACACTTTGGGCCACTGGATACAGCCAGTGGTAAAGTGGAGAGGGAAGGGGGGCAGAAAACGTGTGTGGTATCATCCTGAACAGCTTTCCTGGCTAACTGAACTGCAGACCTCCAGTGGGTGTTGCTTTCTTTCCTATCAGGGACACAGAAAATGGTGTCAGCAGCCCTGTTTTGGAGCAGTGCAGTAGCCACCTTCAAGATATCTGCATGCTCACAAGCCCACCTCTGCAAGGCATGCTTTCCAGCCCAGAAACAGTAGGTGCATATAGCATATTCTGAGGAGGTGTAAAGAATTAAGGGACAATGTGGCCTGGAATGGAGCAGGACTGTGGAGACAGCTGCAAGAGTGGCACCATTGAGGGTGGAATGCATTTGGAAGAAGACATGGCAAGACTTGCCCCAATAGAGCCCCATTCCAGAGACGTCTCCAGCCTGTGACACAGCAACATAAACGGGGGTTGGACTCGCAGTAAAGTAAACAGGGCCATAAAGGGCACATGCAGTGTCCTCTGCAGTTATATTTGTGGCTAAAACTCTAGTGAGGGACATTGAGTCGAGCAGAGACAACAAGGGACGAGGACAGCTGGGCTGCAGCCCCAGGCTGTGACGAACGTCAACGACAATGGTAAGAGACAACTGGGCATGGTCGCTATCATGACCAAGATGCAGGACATGAAAGTCCAACAGCTGGGAAAGAAGCACCAGAGAGACAATGGCATAATCAACAACATGATAAAAATGTTGAAATGCTCAGGTCGTTGTGAGCATTCGGGTTGAAAGGGGCCCCTCACAAACACGTGAGGTCTTCATATTGTAATTAGCTACCTAAATATATAGTCTAATTTGAAATAATTATCATCACATGAAGCACAAAATGATCAACAGAATGATGGAGGAATAACTACAGAGCAACACATCATTGTTTCCACAAATGTGATGTGCTTGGAATTCCAACAAAAAATGAACCTAGGTCATGGTTGCCTGAATGGAAATAGTGACTATCCTGTAGGAACCCAACCACATCTCCCAGAAAACCCCCCTAAGTCCAAGAATTCTCAAAATTGAAGGGCAGAGAAGATATCATAAGACAAGATTGGTAAAAGAAGATCAATTATGAATATTGTTACATGTCAATTTATTTCAAACTCCGCTGAGGCTGCCAACAATAGATCAATTACCTAATCATGGCACCATGGCATTCCTAAAATGGTAGGAACCCAAAAAATCCATGCAAGGGAACCAATAATTTCCGCGCACATATAAGAGTTTATGCGGCACTTGATAATATTTACGGGCACCACATAAACCTGTCAATAAGTTTTGGCACACATAGTTAAAGTTTCCGCGCAACCAAATATAATTTTGCGCACACCTATCAACTTTTCCATGCACAATCAACATTTGCGTGCACTGAACTTAATCCTGCGCAAGTATACTAATGATTCCGCGCAGTGACATTACTTTTGTGCAACACCACACATAGTTTTGCGCACAATGTATATTTTTGCGCGCTGACACATGAAGTCTGGGAATACTTACCCAAACAGACCGCCATATTATGGAGCTCAAAATAATTGTCCCCCCCATGGAATACAAATAATTTCGCCCCTTGTGGAGCTCAAGATAATTGCACCCCCTGTAGAGCTCAGAATAATTGCGCCCCCATAGAGCAGAAGTAATTGCACCCTGGAGCACAAATAATTGCACCCTGGAGCGCAAAAAAATTGCACCCCCCATGGAGCACAAAAGAATTGTGTCCCTCATGGAGCTTGAAATAATTGCACCTCTAGAGCGCAAAAGTAATTGCGCCCTGGAGCACAAATAATTGCGCCCTGGAGTGCAAAAGAATTGCGCCCCCTGTGGAGTGCAAAAGAATTGTGCCTCTCATGGAGCTTGAAATAATTGCACCTCTAGAGCGCAAAAAGAATTGCGCCCCCATAGAGCGCAAGTAATTGCGTCCTGGAGCACAAATAATTGTACCCTGGAGTGCAAAAGAATTGCGCCCCCCGTGGAGCGCAAAAGAATTGTGCCTCTCATGGAGCTTGAAATAATTGCACCTCTAGAGTGCAAAAGAATTGTGCCTCTTGTGGAGCACAAAATAGTTGCACAGGTTGGGACTTGCCAATGAGACCAATGGACACAGTGCATGGGTGCCATAAACCTCTCTGCCAAAGTGGGCTGACCCATTGTATGAGGGGCTTTTTTTCATGCCGCCCATCCATGGCGAAAAATTCACCTGTTGTTGCCTGCAGGCGCAACAACGAGGCTGCTGTCAGCACATTTAAATACTTACTTCACATACAACAGGTTAATAATCAGCCAGGATTTCAATACTTGATCAAAGGCATCTCCTCGGAGTCGGACTTGAAACTCAAGGGACGTTTCCGAATGCTCTTTGCCGTTTATTTCCTGAGGCTGGTTCCTACTTACCCACTATGTTTTCTCTTTACTTATTCTTTTTCAAGTCATCTTATGTTTTTATTTCTTCTGGTTCAGTTGTCGGCACAAGTCATTATACACTAAATGAACAATAGGCAAAAAAGGAACCAACTACAATTGGTGGAGCCAAGTGGAAGGGCTGTTGCGGCAGTAAAGTGAGCTCACGGACTGGTGTGAATCAATGTATTCGCAAACCCAGTCAAAGCCTGTCAGAGCCTGCTGGAAAGTCAGCAGCGGCTCGCTCGCTGGCACTCTGCTAAACCAAAGAAGCGTCAGGCGAGGCGAGCAGGACGCAGTCCAGCAAATTTCGCAAGTATGAACTTGCGGAATGTAGACAGGTCCTCCCACCAGAGGACTAGGGGGTGCCAAGACAAGACCAGTAAGGCCCAATAGACTGGGTACAGGTGAGGAAGGTGCACACGGGCCTAGGAGAAGTCGGGGAGGCCAAACAGACAAGTGACAAAGGTGCATGCAAAAGCTTCAAAACGGAGTGGGAGGTGAGAAAGATGGAGAAGCCAAGGCACAGCAGAGGCAGATTGTTTTCCCCCAGGCGGCGAGGAGACAGAAAACGAGAGGAACACAGGCGAAGTGGTGCCCATGTCAACAGCAGAGACCGAGATACAGAGGTCCTTGAGCCGGTATTTGTAAGGGTGCATTCTGAGTTTCGCAGACAACATGTTGAAAGAGGGAGAGTGACTGAACTTGAACCAAGCAAGCATAATTTCACTACAAGACTCTGAAGAAGACTTCTAAGAGAGTAGACAGATAAAAAACACACCAATTAAAGGCTTCAAGACTTGCAAGGAGAGGAGCAGCAGCCATCAACTTGCTGCTGGGAGGTGAAGAAGACAGTGTCCACACCCTCCAGGTCATAAGGTAAGACCAGAATAATGCAAGCGGTGTGCGGCAGACCATCCAACCAAAAACCAGCAGTAGCAACACGCCTTGGTGCTGCCCTCAGAGAGAGCTCTGGAGAAAGACAAATGCAGTGTTGCAACGCTGGTATGAATCATGTGACTTCGAATTCTGATTCACGCGACAATTCTCATCATTGTAGAGGGACCCGCCATAGAAAGAACAGAGAATGGTGTTTAATTAGGTGCAATACAAAGCATATGTATCGACAATTGAACCAGAAAAGGTTGAAACATAAGGTGAGAACATAAAAGGCAAAAAACACAAGTAAAGAGAAAACATAGAATGTACAGTGTACTTGGACAAACAGTTGGAACCAGAACCAGCAAAGAGCATTGGGTCCCTTGAGTTTGAAGTCTAATTCCAAGGACATGCCTTTGATCAAATACTGAAATCCTGGCTGATACGCAAGGCGCACCGTATGTGTGGTCCCCCACAGTGGTACTAACGAGGCAGCACTCTGGTTAACTGCCTGAAAGAACAATGGGCGCAACAATGGGATCCATGCAATTGGGTGCAACCCATGGGCGCCAGAGGCAAAGTGGGCCAATCCGTCCTCTATGGGGCTCTGTTTGTGCGGCCCACCCATGTTGCATGGCCTATTTTAGAGTCTCGGCCCAGTCATTCTCAAGGCCAAATTCTTGACAGCTCGGCCAAGTCCACTGGCCTGCTGTTGATGGGTGCCTGTCACACACCGCTGGCCCATCAGTCTCAGTAAAAAGCAAAGTTGTGCATAGTCATCAGGTGGTCGATAGCTAGTCACTATTTGTCAGATGTTGGTCATGCCTATGTCAACTGATCCTAATCGGTCATGATTCATCTTTTCCAAGTGATGTTATTGTCAGAAAATAGTCATTACTTTGTCTTGTCTCCATGCTAATTATGGAACTTTGTTGAAGTCTTCAGATTAGAATTTTCAAATGTTGAAGTTGGAGCGCCTGGCCCTCACGTTGAGTCAAGAGAAACAACGCAATCAAACAATCACATGATCATGGTTCAAAACTGTAGAAGGCAATTCTCAACTGTTCTTCATTCCACCACCATGACCACCATGACTTCTCTCCCGACATGCCTCCTCTCAGCACATCTGTTTTCACTCAGTCTCCTCTCTTGCCACATCTCTTCCCTTGCCCATCTCTTCCCTCACTTGTCTCTTCCCTCACCCATCTCTCTCTTGCCCATCCCTTCCCTTGTCTGTCTCTCCCTCACCTGTCTCTCCCTCACCCATCTCTCCCTCACCCATCTCTCCCTCACCTGTCTCTCCCATCTCTTCCCTCGCTTGCCTGTCTCTTCTCGTTCTCCCTCGCTCATCTTTTCCCTTGCCTGTCTCTTCCCTTGCCCATCTCTTCCCACACTCATCTCATCTCTCTCTTGCCCGTCCCAAAGGTATTTGGTAGTAACAGTCATCTCTAAGTCGAGCCTTTCCATTTTGTTGTCAAGTAGCTGTCAGGTGTTCTAGGTAGATAGGCTCACAGAGTAAATATGTTGTATATTAGCATGTTACTACAGATTTTCAAATGACATTCTTCTTGCGTCTTCATTATCATTTATAAGTATACAAGGAATAAAAGTAAAAGAATCCATCTGGAATATGGTATCAATTCCTCCAAATGTCCATGACTGATGTTTGACTATAGTTTGACCTCACCTCCAGGTTGCATGTCAACTTAATGGCAGGCACATGACCTCAATATGACTATTAAGTGGGTGAACAGTTTTTAAAACGTCAATAAGTTGATAAATTCATTTTTGGTGACTATCCTCCGACTTTTTGAGACAAATTCGGGACCATCTGTTGACTTTGCTATTTACTGAGGTTCAACGTTCAGGTCGTGATCGGCAAAGTTAGCGCCCGATTTTCCACGAAAGGGTTGTTTTATTTATAAATCACCTCCTCGTGCACGGACGAACGTGAATATGTATCCCTCAACGACCTTGATCGCCTCGAATTTTTCTTTGATGGAACGGTGGAGTGTCGACTCGCCTCGGCTGATTCACAGAGAAACACGCTGTTTGGTTATGTTGGGCAAAGACTTCAGGAGTAGATCAAGGGGGCCCCGGGAATTTATAAATTACCCGGGGTCAGTTTTTTTTTTTAAGGGTTTGAGTACCTCCCCCCCCCCATCTTCAAACATGTTATTCCAAGAAAAACATAGTAATTTTCGCCCATTTCTACAAGTGGGTCGACAATTTTCTCTTGGATACCTTGTCCTATCCGGTCTGCTAACGACATTGTTCAGGAGCAGCTCACAATGAGGTCTGCAGGCGTCGAAAATGAGCTCGCCGGTGCAATTGGTTGAGGTGAGCTACGTCGATTGGACATGCTTGCATTAAGTATGGCTGTCTCAGTAACGCTAGGTTTGCTTCGCTATGCTCAGCGCAGGGAACGGACATGGTAACTTTGCTCGCAGAGAACATTTCTTTGGTAGAATCTAACAAATTTCTGGAAACAATCAGCGACGTGCATGTTGTTAATTGCATCAATGACGACTTACAGCTGATTGTGAAACGTTAGAGCAGCTCGATTCCCGTTCCAGCCCAACGTGTGTTTGTTTGTGGCGGACACCAAAGCCAAATAAATCGGATCGATAGGGCTTTTCGAACATTTGACGGGATGTGGTAGCAAGCATTTTATTGACAGGTTATGCAATGTGTCTTTGGTGACCATTCCGCACCATTATTATTCGAGGAGAGGGGGAGGTGAGGCTATGTAAATAAGACTGGGAAAAGTTGAAGCAAAAGCTTGGCAAAAGCAGGTGCTGATGTCTGGCCATCAGCAAACAAACAGATGGTTGGGCAGCTTGGGCTGGAATGGGAAGCGAGCTGCTCTAACGTTTCGCAATCAGCTGTAATTGAACATCAGACTACTGACCTTCCTTTCGCCATGGTTGCCGTTTATAAGCCGTATGAATAAAGATGAACCAAAAACAAACAAAAAAGACCCATTCTTCACCCAAACAGTGCTTCGAATGTCTTCAATTAACTGTCTAAGACGTCTAAAGCTTGTGGATGTGTTGCGCTGTTGCTAGGTGCCGTTAAAAATAGATTTTAGAAGGATTACTACTAAATTTTTTTAAGCACTCTGAGAGAGCCCCCCCCCCCTCTACCTCGGGTCACGGCTTCAATTCCCGGTACCCCCTTGGAGTAGATACGCATTGTTTGTACATCATCAGGACATCATCATCATCCACCATGATCGTGTATTCGCGTTCGTGCTTTCCGCCAACGGGTGCGACTGGCGTTTTTCCCTCATGGCGCTTTGGTTGCCCTTGAGACGTCGTCGAAACCCGGAACGAGCGAGGCACCAAGGTAAACGCAACGCATATACTTATTCCTCAGAAAAGCGATTGGTAGTA